>NW_005877465.1:0-8636 GCF_000147115.1 Myotis lucifugus
GGGGGGGGGGGCTCTGTCTAATGTCTGACATCCCGGATGTTAATCAGTTCATCCCCCCAGATAATGTCCATTCTTTTTGTTTTTGCTAAACCTCACCTGAGGATATTTTCCATTGATTTTAGGGAGAGTGAGAGAGAGAGGGAAAGGCAGAGAGAAACATCGATGTGAGAGAAACACATCAATTGGTTGCCTCCTGCATGAGCCCCGACCAGAGCCTGGGCCAGGGAGGAGCCTGCAACCAAGGTACGTGCCCTTGACCGGAATCAAACCCGGGACCCTTTGGTCCACAGGCCGACACTCTAGCTACTGAGCCACCCTGGCCAGGGTGATGATGTCCATTCTTGAATTCTCCTCCCCTGAAGGAAGCGGAAGGAGTATCTTTGGGTTTATGGCATCTTCACTTTCCGGCATGACCCCATCGTGGAGAGCTGTCCCCAGGTGAGCTGACCGCGTTTGCCGCCTCCCAGCTAATGCTGGTCTTTAACTCCAGTCAATGGAGAAGTCCCAGTTACCCTTCTGCTAAAGTGAGTGGCCTGTTTAGGGGGACGTTAGCCTCTCCCTGCGTGCGGGAGACCGCGTGCCCTCACAACGGAAAGGAGCACGCGCCTCGGTGGGTTTCCGAGTGTCAGGGTCTCTCTGGGAGCTGGAGCCGGGCTGTAGTGTGGGTCTGCAGGAGGTCTGTACGGTTCAAGGCAAGAGGGGCTTGTGTTAAGAAGCCGGCGGGAAGATGCGTTTCCCATCGCGTCCCTCACCGTCTGCGGGCCTCTTTTCCTCCCTGGGACACACAGGGAGTTCCTTACCTGCCGGGGCACCCGGAGCTTGAGCCTGGCTCCTCGATTCCCATGCCAGGCACAGGCTCTTTGAGGCTGGTCGTCCTCCTGGGATGGCGATGGCAGAGCTGCCCTGTCAGGGGCTACGGCTGCTGCATGTCAGAGCCTTCACAGTTGGCTAAGGAGGGAAAAGGAGTACTTCTCAGAAACACATTCATTTACTGTCATGTTTAGAAAATAATACTGATACAATAGATCACTTAGCAAAAGCCCTAATGAAATCTTGGCTGACAAGGGATGGGTTACAGAAATGTTGACAAACATATCTCATTTGTCCTCTGTCTGAACTGGCAAACCTGCTGGTTGGGGCCCGGAGAGCTGGCACCGCGCAGCCAGCAGCTCCTGTGCCAACAGGTGCAGAGGTGGAAGTTGCGCGGTGGGAACAGCCCTCGCTGGAGCTCCTCCCACCACACCGTGGTCTCGGGTGGAGCGGGCCCTGGTGAACTCCTGTGCGAGGTCGCCCTGCAGGCCCAGTGCTGTCTAGGGCTTCTGCCCATTGGAAAAACCCATAAAGGGTGTACATGCCAGAAACGGACTCAAAATGCAATGCTGTTGCAGAAGACCCCAGAAAAACGAAGCGACGCTTTGAAGAAGTGGAAAGACACTGTTTTAATTACACTGGCGGACTCCGGGAAGTAATTTCCAAATCAGAAAGTGAAGCAGCATGTGGAAGGCTTCACTTTTTATAACCTTCGGGGTCTTTGTTTTGCAGATATGCCCCCTGCCCCCCTTCATGGCCCTGCAGGAAGACCCCCAGTGTTGATGATCTGTCCTAGCGCCAGCGATAATGGCTCCCTCCCCTCCCCCAGGGAAGTTCATTGTTCCTGACACTCCTTATAAGACCAGTTTCTGGGATGGAGGCAATGACCTAATTATAGGTCATCAAGAATGCACACTGAACTTGCTGGCATAAATTCCAATTGCTAGCCCCCCAAATATCAGGGTTACATTTGAATTAGCCCTTTTTAGCCTTCTCCTCCCCCCCCCCCTTGTCCCACAAGCTTCTTTTAGCCTTGTGGAGCAATGACCAAGGGATGTTATGGTGAACATGGGCGATGACCGCTCTTAGCTGCTTCCGGCTGGGAAGGGACGATGACAAAGGGGGTTAGCATCCCGTTTTTCCTCTCGGAGGGGTTTGTAGGACCATCTGAAGTTTAAAGGCGTTCCCGTCCAGTTTGCAGGCAGGCAGAGGTAGGCTGTGGTTCCACACATGTAGAATGTTCCTGCGGGGGGTGGGGGGTGGGGGGCACCAGGGGTAGGTGGTGTTTTCAGCCTTGGGGTAGAGTTGCATAGTTCATCTGGGAGGCGGCCTGTTGGATGTTGGCCCTGGGTACTGCTGAAACAAATAAGAGCAACATTAGTTAGCTGTGCATTGTCGGTGACAGATCCTATTATTATTTTTTCCGTCTAATACAATTTCCCCCCTCCCCCCCCCCGCCACATGCATTTTGTAGTGGAGTCAACATGCCGCAGGCTGATTGCTAACAAAAATCTGGCTTGATTGGGCTTTTCTGTAGACTACCCGGTCTAGCATATTTGGGTAGCGAGTTTCTAAGCAAGGACACGTGGCAGTGGCCCCTATGGGAGGCAAGTATGTGCAGCTAATATTATTAGTGGGAGCATGTTATTCCCTCTATGTCTGTTCAGGGGGGGTCTACAACAGTGAACCGCTAGGACCAAGAGTAGTATTATGACTATTCCTGCCAGGCAGATGTAGCCAAGGATGGCATGACAAGGCGTAGTCGAACAATTCGTGATGAGGCTTTTGTTCCTTGCTGTGTGGGAAACAGTAATTTTATGGTTCTTTTGTGTCCCAGCAAGAGCAGATGAGTTCTCCTGGTACTAGCCTTGGGTTCCAGTGGCACTCATAAAAAGACAAAATGAGAATTATTAAAAAGATAAAACCAATGATTATCCAAAATTACTAGAGCATATTACCTTTAGGAGGAGATAAGAAAGAAAGATTAGCGTTAGGGAGAATTCAGCAGGGTGTTATCTGAATTCTTTGGAGCAGGTTGATCGGCCAGGTCTGCTGTCTTCTTAAGGGTGATCCGCAGGGGGGTGGTTCTGGTCAGAGGTCACCTTCCACTCAGGCTGGGTGTCACTCGACTGGTGGGCTGCCTTCACCCGGGAGTGGTGGATCTAGGTGTTCAGTCCTGCAACCTTGAGAGCTGTGGGGGTGGTTAATATGACTGGAGAGGGCCCCTTCCAGGTAGGCTTGAGGGGCTCCTTTTTCCAATCCTTTACCCAAACCTGGTCTCCAGGTTTATAAGGATGTACAGCTGTTCCTAGAGAGATGGGTAGTCGGTCAGTAACCCACCTGTGGACCTCAAAGACAGTTTTTCCAAGTCCTTGTAGTTGTTTCTGGATTTCTAAGTTCCCTATTTCCCCCAAATCTCCCTTTGGCCGAATCAAGGGAGGGGGCCTACCATAGAGAATTTCAAAAGGAGAGAAACCTACCCTGGCTCTTGGGCACAGTGTATCCGCAAGAGTACAAGAGGCAAGGTATCTGTCCAGGGTAAGGCTGTCTCTTGGCATAGCTTAGCCATAGTCTGATTTATGGTCTGATTCATGCGTTCTACTTTCCCTGAACTTTGAGGCCTATAGGCTGTATGTAGGTTCCATTTAATTCTTAAAGCCTTAGATACCTGTTGTACTATTTCTGCTACAAAGGCTGGGCCATTATCAGACCCTATAGCCAGAGGCATTCCATACCGTGGAATTATATCCTTCAGCAATGCCTTAGTGACTTCTCTCGCCTTTTCTGTGTGAGTGGGATATGCCTCAACCCAGCCTGAAAAGGTGCAAACAAAGACTAGCAGGTATTCATTTCCTTTGCTAGGCCCTATTTCTGTAAAATCTACTTCTAAGTCTTCAAAAGGAGCTTGCCCACAGCGCTGGACTCCTATCAGTCCCACAGGACCCGGTTTGGCATTGTTCTGAGCACAGAGGAGGCAACGCTGAGAGACTGAGGCACACAAGGAGGGTAGACGGGCAATTAGGTAGCATCTGCCTAACAAAGCTTCTAGGGCAGTCTTCCCTAAATGAGTGAGTTCATGCTGCTGGAGGACTACCTTATGGGCTAACTGTTCTGGGACATAGACCCTATGATCTGGGAGTATCCACCAGCCTTCCTTTGTTCTCTTGCCTGCTTCTTGCTGGGCCCATTCCTCCTCCTGAGGAGTGTATTTTGGAGGTTCAGGTAATTCAGGGCCAACATGATCCGTGATGGTGCCACTTGTTCTTTAGCAGCCAGCTTGGCTGCAGCATCAGCACACTAGTTTTCTTCTGATACTGAATCTTTCCCTTTCTGGTGACCTTTGCAATGGATGACAGCTATTTCCTTGGGCTCCCAGACTGCTTCTAGTAACTTTAAAATCTCATTCTGATTTTTGATTCCTTTTCCTCCGGCCGTCAAGAGCCCCCTTTCCTTATATATGGCCCCATGGATATGCAGCGTAGCAAAGGCATAGCGCGAGTCAGTATAGATGCTGGCACGCTTATTCTTACTGAGTTCTAGGGCTCTTACTAGGGCCCAAAGTTCTGCCCTCTGCGCTGACCATCCTTCAGGAGGGCCCGTGCCTTGATTGTCTCAAAGTTTGATACCACTGCATATCTGGCTCGTCTTTTTCCTTCATCTAAGAAGCTGCTGCCGTCTGTGAACAATACCAAGTCGGGGTTAAGCAGGGGCCTATCCATTAGATCTGGCCGGCTGGAATAAACCTCCTCTAGGACTTCCAGGTAATCATGCTCAGGAGCCCCCTCAGCAACTGGTAGAAAGGTGGCAGGATTAAGAGTTCTCACTGCTTCTAATCGTACCCTCGGATTCTCACATAACAATCCTTGGTATTGAGTCATCTGAGCATGAGTTAGCCAGTGCTGTCCCCTAGCTTCCATTAGGGTAATAACAGAATGAGGTACTTCTACATTTAAGTTTTGTCCTAAGGTAAGTTTATCCGCTTCCTTGACTAATAATGCTGTGGCTGCAAGGCCCCTGAGACATGGGGGCCACCCGGAGGCAACTGGGTCAATCTGCTTGGAGAGATAGGCTACTGGTCTTTGCCAGGGTCCAAACTCCGGGGTTAGAACTCCTAGGGCTACCCCGCTGTTCTCGTGAACAAAAAGATTGAAGTCTCGTGTCACATCTGGTAGCCCTAGTGCCGGGGCCTCCGTGAGCTTTGCCTTTATGGTGGTGAAGGCTTTCTCCTGTTCGGGACCCCAGTTGATGGGTGCCTTCTCTTCTCCTCTTAGAGCTTCATAGAGAGGCTTGGCCAGGTCTGAAAACCCTGGGATCCAGATTCGACAGAACCCTGCCGCTCCCAGGAATTCCCGAATCTGCCGCCGGGTGCAAGGGACTGGAATGGCACATACTGCCTGCTCCCTTTCAGTCTCTAGCCTTCGTTTCCCTTGGGTGATTCGGAAGCCTAGATACTTGACTTCTTTCTGACAAATCTGTGCTTTTTTCTTGGTCACTCTGTAACCTGTTTCAGTTAACAGTCTCAGAAGGGCTCGTGTTCCCTCCCAGCACTGAGCTCGTGTGGAGCTGGCCAGTAGGAGGTCGTCTACATATTGGAGTAGAACACATCCCAAGTCCTGTCCTGGGAACTTAGACAGATCAGATGCTAGTGCTCCACTAAAGAGAGTAGGGGAGTTCGTGAACCCTTGGGGCAGTCTGGTCCAGGTGAACTGCTCCTTGGCCCCTGTAGTTGGGTTTTCCCATTCAAAAGCGAGAAGAGGCTGGCTGGGAGGAGCTAATCTGAGGCAGAAAAAGGCATCTTTCAGATCTAGACATGTAAACCATTCCGCCTCTGATGGGATGAGCCCCAGAAGCGTGTAGGGGTTTGGCAGCGCTGAATGCAGGGTTATAACAGCCTCATTAACAGCACATAGATCCTGAACTGGGCGGTAATCATTATTACCATGTTTTTTCACAGGCAAGAAAGGCATGTTCCATGGAGACCTGCATCGTTTAATAAGTCCCCACTGAAGCAGCCGGTCTAAGTGGACCTGGATTCCTAGGCGTGCTTCCCTTGGAATTGGATATTGGCAGGTTTTAACAGGCTGTGCCCCAGGCTTTAAGTCAATCAGTATTGGGGCGTGGTCCTTAGCCAGGCCTGGAGGATTCCCTTCTGCCCAGACCAGCTGGAATTCTTTCTCTAATTCAGGTTCTAATGGTGAGGCCTTTGACTGGGCAGTATATAGTCTCCATTCTTCCTCCCTTGGCACTTCTAGGGACAGGATCATTGAGGAGGTCTCCTCACTTAGACGAAGCTGTGCTGAGCCATTTGGAGTAAAAGTGATTTCTGCCCCCATTTTGGCTAAAAGGTCTCTACCCATTAGAGAAACTGGGCAGTCTGGCAAGTACAGGAATTCATGAATTACTTGATGACCACCAAGTTGGCATCGGCAAGGGCAGCAGAATGGTCTACGGGTCTGATCCCCAGTAGCTCCAATAATGGTGACCTTTCCCGAGAGAGGCGCTACTTTCTGAGTGACTACTGAGTGCTCAGCTCCTGTATCAACCATAAAGTCCACTGTCTGGCCTCCAATTTTCATTCTGACCATGGGCTCGTGGGGGCCTAGCTGAAAAGAGCCGGTCTGTCCTAGTCGGAATCAGCCATCGCTAGCCCAATGAGATCTGCTTCAGGTGGCTCTGGTTGATAGCGACGGGGTGGAAGAGGGGGCCCAGTTTTCTTACTTTGCCATTTGGGACATTCATTCTTCCCGCGTCCTGTCTCCTTGCAGTGGGCACACTGCTCTTGTCTCAGGCTCGCTCTTCCTTTTCCCCCTGGTCTGTATTCTTGCTTCCCTTGCTGATCTGTCTGGGAGCCTGAGCCTCTAAAAGCCGCTGCTATTATATTGGCCCTTCTCCGTATTCTCTTTTCTTCCTTCTTTCTTGCTGCACTATCTCGGTTGATGAAAACCTTGTTGGCTATCTCCAGCAGTTCGGTGGCATTTTTTCCTGCAAACCCTTCCAGCTTCTGTAATTTTCTCCTGATATCAGGCTGGGCTTGGCCTACAAAGGCGGCATTTACCATGGTTTGATTTTCCGGGGCCTCAGGTTTAAAGGGGGTGTAGATCCGGTATGCCTCACACAGTCTCTCATAGAAAGCTGCTGGACTTTCGTCAGGCTTCTGGAAAACCTCAGAGATTTTAGCCATATTGGTGGGCTTCTTGGCTCTGGCCCTGACCCCTTGGAGGAAGGCCAGCCAATACGTTTCTAGCCTGGCCCTTCCATCTTCTGAGTTTGGGTTCCAATCGGGTTCCTCATCTGGGAAGGCCTCCCTGGTCCATCTGTCTGTATCTAATGTCCCTGCCGGGACCTGGGTCTGGAGCCACTTCCGAGCCTCTGATACTACTCTCATGCATTCCTCAGTGCTAAAGAACGTGAAAAGGAGCTACTTGCAGTCCACCCAGGTGGGCTTCTGGGTCTGGAAAATCGTTTCTAGGAGGTCTACCATGGCCTGAGGTTTTTCAGAATAAGCTGGGGTGTGATGTTTCCGATTCAGGATCTCACTGGTGGTAAAGGGCTGATAATAATACACTGGCCTTCCTTCCTGTAAGGTCCCATCTTCGCCAAGCACTTGGGCGCCCCGAATCTCCCTGAGAGGCATCTGACGTGCTGGTTGTGGCTTGGACCCTTGATCAGCTGAATGCAAGCGCCACCCAACTGGCTCTGGAGAGCCTGGTTGAGGAGAGACAGAGGCGGGTGGTGTTTCCAGACTTTCCGGACCTTCCAGACCAGCAGGGGGAGCACTTGGTGCTGCCTGTGGCACATATGGAGGTGGTAAAACTGGCGGGACTTCCTCAGGGGGTCCTGGCAGAATAGGGGGTTGGGTTCCCTTCTGAGGGACCGGATTCTTTTCTCCCGCCTGCCTCTCCTTAGCCTGCTCCTTCCCTGCCTGCCTCTCCATTCCTGCTACTAAAACCTTACTCTGTCCCTTCTTACACACGCAGAACCGGACCCAAGGCGGCAAGGTTTGGGTAATTCCTAACCAGGTGTCTATGTAAGGGAACTGATCTGGGTGTCCAGGGTCTTCCGTGACTACATCCCAGACCGCCTTGACCAATCCTACATCTAAAGAGCCTTCCGGGGGCCAGCCAACCCCAAAGGCTGGCCATTCTAATTCACAGAATTTCCTCAGTGTTTTGGGGTTCATTTTAATTCCATAGTCCTGAAAAAAACCCTTTTCAAAATTTTTCAACATGCAATTGAGAACAGTGGGTTTACTTTGTCCCGACCCCATGATGATCGGTGGTGAGAGACAGACAAGGGAGGGGGTGACCTGTTTTCACAGATCCTCACTCAGATGCCCGCCTGGCCGAGTCCCTTGGGAACTTAGATTTGTCTTAGCTAAGGTGCACCCGTATAAACCCCGGGCCTGGTCACCTCCACGTGGGGTGAGTCACCATTATGCCTTATGATAAATCTCAGAACCGCAGGTTGGGGCCCACTCGGACTCTGTAACCGAGGTCGTGGAGCCACACAAAGGAGAGGAGAGGGCAGGCCCTCTTCCTCCACACTCACACACTTTCACCAGACATTCACTCAGAGTTTAAAAAAAACAGTCCACCCAATTCCTGACTAATTAACCTGACGAAGTCCTATGACTTCAGGGGAGGTGATCAGGCTCCCCCTTCTACTCGCTTGGAGTGGGCCTGACTGACTGGGACCCCTACTTTACCGATTCTGTCGACAGGTCCAGAAGTGTCCGTCCACTTTCTCCAGATGCCGGCCGGGTCCTGGGCTGAGGTCCTGGAGAGCCTGGAGTTTCCCCCGGTTTAATTCTGCTAAAATCAGCAGGG
>NW_005877466.1:0-8636 GCF_000147115.1 Myotis lucifugus
AGATTTATTAGTGTGTCTTTTGTCCCTACTGGCAGATTACAAGTCAACTGAATAATTGCTTTAGGGAAATGTCAGGCCTGGGCCACATTATGCTCAAATTAATATATTAGGCTAGAAAACTCCCCAAGCTTATTGAGTGACAACAACTTAGCTTTTTAAAACAACTTTAGCTCCATTCCTCTACGCAGATTGGCTAAATAGAGTTAGCTGTCAGTGGAGAAATTTTCAAACAATCTTTGTGGACAGATGACAAGATGGATGATGTATCTTGCAGGTGGATGATGATCAGGTTCTTTGTGTCAAGAAAGCAGGCAATGAAAGTCATTGCATTCTTTAGGAAAACTCAAATCGAGCAATTTTCTTTGCCTTTATGAGAATGATTAATTCATTAGTCAAGTTGAAAAATACAGGGCACATTGTGTTTCTATACCATAGATGAAAAATTGGCTTTTAGAAATTGACATAGTGCTGGGAACTCAACACATCATGTATTATTCTGCTGTAACAACCAGCATCTAGAGGTGGGAGACAGAGCACAGGTGGAGCCACAGTCATTACAGGATTCTACTCTAAAATTTTATGTTAAAATATATTTTTAAGAGGTAAACTGGAACCTTTAAACATTCCAGAAGTTTGCAGAAATTTATAGAAAATTTAAGAAAACTTTTACTTTGTCCATTATTTGTTCACTCAACAAAAACCTACTGTGAACTGACGATATGTCATGCTCTGTGTTAGGCAATCGACATTACTTCTGGTTATCTTTATGGTTTCAACATAAACATGGCTTTCACACAAAGAAGCCTTCCTTGACTCATATATTTAGCTTAACACCTACAATGTATTCTCATATATTCTTTAATACTCATTCATATATTTTATTGTTAATGCTTAAATAACGTCCATGTTTGGAAAACTATAAACAGGAACAGAGAGAGTCTGGTGTAGGGTTCCAGGGAATGATACCAGACAAGAGATGGGAACCAGCTTTTGAAAGGTCCTCCATATGACTAAGGAATTTTGAATATATAGACTAGAGGCCTGGTGCACGAAATTCTTTCACTGGGTAGGGGGGGATCCCTCAGCCCACCCGGTGCCCTCTCACAGCCTGGGAGCCCTTGGGGAATGTCTGACTGATGGCTTAGGCCCACGGACATCCTTAGCACCCCCACCAACGCTGCTGCGCTTGCCAGCCATGAGCCCAACTCAGGCTGGCACTCCCCCTGTGAGAGCGCACTGACCACCAGGGGGCAGCTTCTGCATTGAGCGTCTGCCTCATGGTGGTCAGTGTGCATCATAACAACTGGTTGTTCTGCTGTTTGGTCCATTTGCATATTAGCTTTTTGTTATATAGGAGATATATATATGTGTGAATTTTCTAGATACATTTTATATATTGTCTATAGATAGATTCTATACACACACACACACACACACACACACACTTATGGGAAGCTCTTGAGAAAATAAGTGGAAAAGTGATAGGATTCAAGTTAAAATATTTTTATTGATTTTTAGAGAGAGAGGAAGGGATAACGGGGTGGGAGAGAAACATCAATGTGAGAGCAAAACATCCATTAGCTGCCTCCTGCACACCTCCTACCTGGGATCAAGCATACAATCCACACGTGCCCTGACAGGGAATTGAACCGGTAACCTTACAGTGCACAGCATGACACCCAACCACTGAGCTCAGCCACACTGGCCAGGGTGGATTGAATTTTCCTGTGAGAAAAAACATTCCTGCAGTGGATTATCAGGTGAGTAGCTACTTCTGATATCAAATATCTAAACACTAAATGCCTGGAATTTATGGATGGTTTAGTCACTTAGACATCTCTGTTTTCTTATATGTCCAGAAATCCACACGGGAATATACATTTATAATAATGCCTAAGTTTGAAATTTTTCTAGTTATTATTTTTAAATGTTATCTACAGTACTTTATTAATTCACCATTTTGAATTACTTTTCACATTTTATATTTCACATTTTATATAAAACATTCATGGTGTATAGTGTGATTCTATCTGTTAATCAAATTCATATCACCTGCCTGGAGCTAGACTTTTCTCCCACACATTTGTCATAGATGTGTTTGTGATTATTGTTTTCTCACAGTAACTTCAAAGGGAATTGCTTACTTTTTAATATGCAACAAAATACATCAAAAAGTCAAGTGTGAAGTTCTTTTTAACATTTATATGTTTCTATAGCAATGCTTTTCCCCACAAAGAGGCTCCTTGTTTCCTCTGAAACATAATTAAAAATGAGCAAAGACATTAGGTAGAGAAAATGAGAGTGTCAATTCCTTACTTTTTGTGATTAGCATTGTTCAAATTAGTTGTACATTTTACTGACTGGACAGGGAGTCTGTGTGAAGGAGTCATGGCAGCTGAGAATGGAACTAATTCACTCATTTGACATTTGTTGAGTATTTGATATACACAAGAAAAATAACAGTTGTTTCCTCAAAGAGCTTTCTGCTTAGTGAGACAAAGAGGAGAAACCTTTGAAATCAAGTGCGGAAACTATGTTAATTGGTAAATGCACACAGTGAGTGGCCTGTGGACTTTAAAGAAGGTCCATTAGGGGGTGGTGGTAGAGCTGTGGCATCAGCATGAACAGGAGCTCATCATGCAGACCTGAGGTCCCCCAGCCTGGCACCAGGGTTGGGGGAGCGGCTTGAGGTCCCCTGTCAAGCCTTAAGGGGGAGTTTGGGGGGGGGGGGGGGCACAGCCTCAGGTTCCTGATGATTGCTCGTTAAGGCTCGTTATGGGAACTCGGCCTCCACTGTGGGCGCAGTCATCTTGTGTTATGGAACCCCACCCCCACCCCGGTCTCCGCTGTGGGCGCCGCCATCTTTGCGGTGGAGTGACAGCAATTTGCATATTCCCTCTTCATTATATAGGATTTGCACGTCAAGTTGTTGGGGGGAAATTTCTCCAAAATCTTTACAGTAATTACCTCTGGGTAAGAATTTTTGAGTGATATTTAGTTTCTTATTTATGTTTTTCTAGATTTTTTTGATGTGTTAACATGAGAAAATGTAACATTTCATAATAAAAACATACTTTCACTTTGAAAAGTCACTTATATTTTAAGATGGTACGTGCCTCAAAAGTCTTTCTGATTGTTCCTAAACTTGGTTTGTGTTTCGGAGTTGCCAGAGGAGCTCTGATAAAATGCAGATGGCTTCCTGGGTTTCACCTCGGACCTAATGAATATCAGATTCTCCAGAGCTGGGCCTAGGAATCTTTTTGCGAAAAGCAGCCCACATGGTTCCGCTGAGTGGTATTTGCCCTGGACTAGCATTCAGGAGTCTGTGACTTAGAAGCAGCACATGCAGGCGTGGATTCCCCAAGAGAGACTCTTTCTCTCTGAGGATGGCAGTCTACAACTCTAATGAGCATAAATAACCACTTCCCCGCAGTTAGCTGCTGCCCAGGGAATTTCCTAAATGCTGGCACCTTCAGTCATGCCGCTCTGCTTGTTGAGAAGAGTTACTGAAGTCTTTTTAAAGCGATAGTTGGAAACTGTGACAGAAGGGCTCTGAGTCTCATCATCCCGAGGCAATGCTTTTTCCATATTGCTTTTTTATTCATGTTGTGAAATAAATCTGGAAGCATGATTTAAAACAATAAAACCCTACATTTAGAAGAATGAGGTTTTCAGTAGCTTTAATGATTTTTTATATGTCCTTGTTTATTATTTACCTATATGATAGCTTTAAAATTTATATTACAAAATCCTGACTTTCTCCCTGGCTTTCTTTAGGAATTAAATATTCTTTATTAGTTATATAGATATGGTCACAATTATTTATTCATGAAATATTTTTTATATTTTTTATTACATATCATGAACTCTTCTAGAGTTAGAAACTCAGTGAAGAACTACCCATCCAATATCCTTGTTCCCAGGGCTTTTGTAGGAACAAGAATTATAGGGCAAGATAAATGCTGTAAAGGTAATACAGCCAGGTTATAGGACACAGGATAATCAGTGAGGATAGATGTCCAAGTAGGTTTCCCTAACATGTGACAACATTTTAGATGAATCTTAAATAATGAGGAGCAGCCATGTGACCATTTGGATGGGTATGAGTGTGTCAGAAAGAATTGAAAGCAAGTTCAAAGGCACTGAGAGATTGCCACAGTCTTGGTGAGTTTTACAAATACCTTTGGAACTGGAGAGAAGTGGACTAAAGGAAAATTGGGAGGAGATAAGTTCAGAGAGGTGGGAAAGATTTGGATCATATAGGACTTTAGAGGCCATAGACAAAGAAGCATTTTGACTTGTATTAAGTATAATATGAAATATTAGAATATTTTAAGCAGGTGTTTAGTATAACCAGATATGCATTAACAAAATGAGTATGCCTGTTTGTGAAGAGTAGTTTATAATGGGCCAGTGACATAAGCAATAGGTCCAACTTGGTGATTTCTGCAATATTCCAAAGGAGGACAGTTACTTAGGCTACGTTAGCAAAAGTGAAGGTGGAGATAAATGACCATATTCTGGAAAAAGAATCTATAGTACTGAAGGTACAGTGGGAATGTGTTTATATATGGAAAATAATCAATGATTTCTCTTAAATCTTGGAGCAAAGAAAATGCATGGAACTAAGCAAGTGCATGTTTACTGTGATTGATAAGATTTGGAGGTACTTTTCTTAAAGATACATGTAATATTTGAGAAAAGGCTCTGGAAGACAACCCAGTAAGCCTGAATTACTGTTGTTACTCCTTATAGTGCACTAAGAAATAAGTCACAAAATTACACTGATAGTGTTTTGTTATGTGAATTCATTTAGATGGTGGTAGAGTTTACATCCAAATCTAAGTCTTATAATATAATGAAAATTGAATAAATTGCAAACTTCTGTAATTTCCCCTGCAAAAGCTCTAAATATATTTATTTTATATAATTAGCTGTTTTTTATGATATTCCAATAGATGAGTTATATGCATTCAAAAATCTCATTTTGTGTTCATGCATGGGACCCTGATATTGAACAATAACCATTTTCAATTATTAATTATAATATTAACAAAATAAATAACACAGTGTTTTACATTTTCATACCAAAATGAAAGTTGGACTGATTATACATTATCATTTTGTTAATGAAAGTATAGCCTCAATATTTCATATCAGTTTTGTCTACTGAAAGATGTTAAATTTGATGCTTGGAAGAGAGTTCAAGGTGGAATGTTTTATCTGATATATAGAGTCTCAGATGTTATTATTATCTTTTTATTATATTGTGAAATCTCACTTTTTAAAAATGTATAATGGAATGTTTCTATTAAACATTTTTATTAAACAAATAAAAGTATGAGTGAAGTTTATATTCCAAGCACATCCTCACCCCATTAAGGGCAACTTGTATTGTTGTAGTATACTTTTCTCAAGATCATCCTGATAACTCCATGAACTCTCCAAAATTGAAACCCCAATCACTTTATACTTAATTTTTCTTCCTTTGCTCTTCAGTGTCTCTATGCACAATTCACCTTTTAAGAAGCACTAGACTTGGCACTGTGCATAGTAGTGAAATGCCAGACATCAAAATAATGTCAATAAAGCATAAGTAGGATCTACAGGAAAAGAGTAAAGTGTCTTATTTTCTCAAAGAATGAAAAAAAAATATTTGAGAAAAAAATATACATTTTATTTGGGCAAGGATTGTTTCCAGGCTCATAAATTTTAAAATCTATAATGTTTCCTTATCTAGTTATTTGACCATAGCCTCACAGGCTGGCCGCCCCAATCATTCTCCCTCTTGAATGTGATCAATATTATGGAAGATTCTTAAATATTTTGGAGTCGATTCTACTTTCATTATTTGTTATAAAAGGTTTATAGCTCCATTATAATTAAAGTACTTTAAAAAATCACAGCAGCAGTTGGCTTAGAGAGTAATGCCAACTCTTTATCTGCCTTATCTCATCTTGCCTTGTGTTTCAAAACTGTCAAGACTGGTACTCTATAATTACAGTGTTATAGATATTGAATGTGGGGTAGTAGTTATATCCCTTTGAGATTCGGGGATTTCTTGTAGGAAGAGGAAAACCAAATTGACTGTCATTAAGTTGGCAGATTATGCTATCTCTACGCTGTCCAAAGTCATAGAAAAGACACATACTGAATATATCATGTGAGCTACAATCTGAGAATAAAAATGAATGCCCACACTTTACAAGAAATTTTCACGGAGATCCATATATTAGACCTGACCAAGCTGCACAGCATTAAAGTGTTTTGTAGATCTGAAAATTATACATTTCATTCCAGGAGAGAGAGAGTGAGACAGACAGAGAGACAGTGAGAGAGAGAAACTGAAAAGAAACACAGAAGAGATAAAACTAAGATGATGTCCTAATGACTTATTATGAAGAAGGCAAAGGTGATCATGCTTTACCTCAAGGCCAAAACTAAATAATAATTATTTTACTTCTGCTTTTCTTACAGATCACATTTGCTTTTAATATTCCATGGTGGTAGAGCATTTGGATCAAAATATATAAATATTCTGGAATAACTGATTTTTTTTCAATGTTCCAGGCCACAAGCAGCTTAGAGCCCATTTCAGGCACCTTACAGTATTTTAAAAATTATGTTCATAAAAACTTCACTATGTTTACCACCCCATTGAACATAAAAATTTCCACATTCAGAGAGATTTAGAATGGGGAACACATATTACAAGTCTACATTAGTAATTGGGGGGAAAAAACAACTATTGATATCCTAGTTCAGTGATTCCCAAAGTGGGCGCTACCGCCCCCTGGTAGGCGCTGCAGCGATCCAGGGGGGCGGTGATGGCCACAGGTGCATTTGGGGGTGATGAGTAACTGCTATTAAAATTTAAAAAAAATTAATTTCCAGGGACTAAGTAATATTTTTTCTGGAAAGGGGGCGGTAGGCCAAATAAGTTTGGGAACCACTGTCCTAGTTATTGATCCCCTGCTCTGCAGGTGCTTCTTATAACTATCACCCCTCTGGCAGAAACATGTATCTCCATATATTACTTGTATTCCTTAGTGGATTGGTGCATTTTTATAAGCATCTGAGTGATGTGTGTCATAACCTGGATTAAAAAAAATAATTCAGCACTATGATGTCTCCGTGTCAGCCCAGCATTTATTTTCCTATTTCCTATAAGCCAGAGGTGGAAAAAAAAGACAGCTTCCCAGAGACATGCAAATTGGGCTGGGAAAATCATGGGTGGGCATCAGGGTCAAGAGGGCCATAAAGAAAAGTCATTTTTTTTAGCTTCTGTGTAGTTTACTATGTGAAGGTTTTTATTACTATTATTAAGCAAAAAAAAAAAAAGTAGAGATATGGATGCTTTAATATCAATCTCTATATTTTCAAGTGAAAAAAATTCAAAAAGTAAAGCAATAAAGTACTGAAATATCTTCTTAGGGCAAGGTAGAAAGTTCTGTACACTCAATAATCCCAAATTACTAACCAGGCACCATTTAAGAGGATGAAGGCATTGTGTAGAGATTTGCAGATGGGGCCCAGGAGACCTGGGTTCAAATTTTGAGTGTAGAACCAATTAGCTTCCTGACCTTGGATAAGCAACATTTTTGTAGCCTTGTAAAAAGTAAAGTATAGTTGCCATGCATTATAATATTATTTTTAGATATACAACATACGTGTGCAGTGTTTAAAACTTTGAACTTATGAAGAACAACAAGTAGAAGGGAAATGGAACTCTGATGTTTCTATAGGTAGGAGGGCAGACATTGACTGGGCCTGGGTTCCAACTTCAAATCAAAGGCAGAGAACAAGGATGCTCCTGTGTCTTTTTGAAAGGGAGGCCTGGCAGGATGAAACCCTGTTAGTTTTCTTCAGGAAGGAGCTGACTGCTATTCATTCCCTGTGAAAACAGACGCAGAGGGAGGCAGATATGCCTCAGTAACCTGCTGCACAGAACAAACAACAATGAAATGCAGGCATAGCAAAGAAGAGAGGGGATTTGAATAAGATGAAGTGGGGAGAGAATGCTTACCATGATCTTAGCAAAAAAAGGGTTTTAGAATGGGTAGGGGTCACCACATCATGATGAAATGCCACAAAACCTAGAAGTAAAGTAGACGGAAAACTCTAATGTAGTAAAAAATAAATCATAACAAAATAGCAGATAGGAGAAAGCATAGCTCTCCTCTTTTGAAAGGACTTTAAAATCTAAAGTCAGTATTTGAAAGTAATTAATTTGTAGTAATGTATAATAAATTTTCAAAGATTGTTGGAGAAAGATAATTTTAAACTATGAATATCCTACATAATAAAAGGCAAATATGCAAATGGACTGAACAGCTAAACAACCGGTCACTATGATGCACACTGACCACCAGGGGGCAGATGTTCAATGAAGGAGCTGACCCCTGATGGTCAGTCAGTTCCCACAGGGGGAGCACCGCTCAGCCAGAAGCCGGGCTTATGGCTGGTGAGTGCAGCAGTGGTGGCGGGAGCCTCTCCCGCCTCCGTGGCAGCACTAAGGATGTCCAACTGGAAGCAGGCCTAAGCCGTCAGTTGGACATTCCCTGAGGGCTCCCGGACTATGAAAGGGCACAGGCTGGGCTGAAGGACCTCTTAGAATGCACAAGTTTCATGTACCA
>NW_005877467.1:0-8634 GCF_000147115.1 Myotis lucifugus
CCACTTAGCAAGTCTCAGTGGCCCCCACTCTGCCTGGCCCGTGCTGGCCGCTGGGAGCACAGGACCAATCCGTCACATCCGGTCCCTGTTCTCAAAAGCTCACAGACACTGTGGACGGCAAACATGTCGCTCACACACCAAACTTCCCGTCCTTCACACACGACGGGCATCGCCAGTCGGTCCCGGCAGCTCTCCCCACTTCTTGGATCGAGGCAGCCTCGACCAAGGAGCTGCATTCAGCAAATGAACGGCACCCTTTGCCCTCCACGGCCCCGGCACTGGCTGGGCGGGGGGAGGCGGGGGGCGCTGGTGGAGACCCTGAAAGCTAAGGCCTGCTCCTTCTGTCTAAAGACATCAACTTCAACGTGTCTGGCCAGGTGAACAGTCATGACCTCTCACATACAAGAGCACTTTACAGTTCATACAGCATTCCTCCACCCATCACCGCACTGAATTCCCACAGCCCCAGTCCTCGGGCTTTGTGTAATTTCTAATTTACAGATGAGGAAATGGAGGTCGAGAGAGGGTCTTACTAAGGAAGGTGGAGGAGGGGCTAGAACCAGATCTCGGGCTCCCAGCCTTCCCAGCACCCCATTACTGCCATTACCCAGAATGCTATCTCCAAAGCCCTGTGGGTCCGGGATCCCTTTGGGCTGCTCTTCGTGGAGCCTTGAGAATAAGAGCTGCTCAACCCATTCCAAGGAGGAGGAAACCGAGGCCCAGGAGAAAGGCAAGCAGCAGGTCGTTGGGGTGGGGGCTGCCACCTCCCCCTACCACGGCTCTCACCCTTCTTTCTCCGGGGGCCACAGCAGGTTGGGCCCCAGGACGATGGCAATGTTGCTGGGTGTCATCTTGTTCACCTCCTGATCCTCGGCCAGACGTGCCAGGAACTTCATCAGGTACCTGGGGGGACAGGAGATGGGCTGGGGCCCGGGCGGGGCAGGGGCGACCAACACCCATCAACGTCCCCCAAGACGGAGCCTTTCCCGGCCTGGGGTTGCCAAAGTGTGGCCAAGGCAGCACACAGGCTGGTTAAACATTTCTGATAGTTAAATTAGCTGACCTACTGAGCGCCACCTACGTGTCAGGCGCTGAGCTAAGTTGAGCATCTATGGGGTTGTTATGCATTTTCTAGCTCAGGCACTGAGAGGCCAATTTGCCTGCTCAGGGCCACACAGTCACAGAGGTGGGATTTGAAGCCAGGTGGTGTGGCTTCAAAGGTTCAAAGTGTGTGTTTAGTTCAGTGTCTAGTATTAAAAATATGGTGCTGCTCAGTGACTGAGTGTCAACCTATGGATCAGGAGGGCTGCGGGGGTCCGAGGCCATCGTCTGCTTGAGGCGCTTCAGCACCGAGGCCACAGCAGTTTGATTCCTGGCCAGGGCACAGGCCCAGGTTGGGAGCTCAATCCCCAGTAGGGGGCGTGGAGGAGGCAGCTGATCAATGGTTCTCTCTCGTCATTGATGTTTCTGTCCCTCTCTCCCTCTCCCTCTCTGAAATCAATTAAAAAATATATACATCTTAAAAAATATGACTAGTACCGTGCTTGCTTCCCCAGCACATAAGCTAAAATTGGAACAGCACAGAGATTAGCATGGCCTCCGCGCAAGGATGACACGCAAATTCGTGAAGTGTTCCATATTTAAAACAAAAAATAATAGAAGAATAAAAATATGACTAGTACATCTAAGCTGTGTTTTCAGAAATACAGTGGTTCTCAACCTTCTGGCCCTTTAAATACAGTTCCTCACGTTGTGACCCAACCATAAAATTATTTTTGTTGCTACTTCATAACTGTAATGTTGCTACTGTTATGAATCATAACGTAAATATCTGATATGCAGGATGGTCTTAGGTGACCCCTGTGAAAGGGTCGTTCGACCGCCAAAGGGGTTGCGACCCACAGGTTGAGAACCACTGGCTTAGAACAAGGAGGTAGGACTCAAACCCAGGCCCCAGAGTCCTGCAGGGCCTGGCTTCGAGGGCCGGGGTGGGCTTGGGCTCACCTGAGGTTACTGAAGTTCTCCTGGGGCAGGCGGCTGCATACCTCCTGGAGGGCCTCCAGCCGGGCTCTGGGCTCCTTCAGGCTGGGGAGGGAACAGCCCAGGTGAGCCAGCCCAGGGTGGCACCTCTACAGCCTCCTCTCCCCACAACCCCCCACCTCACCTGGCTGCCTTCATCCAATCGTCATAGAGGTCAAAGGTCATCAGGGGCTCGGGCAGCTCCCGCAGATAGGACTTGAGGGCACCTGAAGTGGTGGTGTGAGCTCAGAGGCAGCCCAGGGCTCCACCTTCACCCCAGTACCCAGCTCTCTCCATCTGTGAGGGGCCTCTGGTCCTTGTTCATACTAACATGTGTAAGTCTATCATTTCTTGGGCCGTTTAGAGAAAATGATGAAGGCTAGTGATCTTGTTCTCAGAAAAGCGTACATACACTTCAGGGGGTTCATCACAAACCCCGCTTTCAGGACCCCTATGTTTTCTGGGCAGATTATCAGGCCTTAAAGCAAACGATCATGGGATCATTTCAGGCAGCTGTGGTGAAGGGAGGTGGGGAAGGGGCCCACCCTTGGAGCAGGTACCTGCTACGGCGTGGGGGTCAGAGCAGAACTCCTGCAGGTTGCGGGGGTCCGAGGCCATCGTCTGCTTGAGGCGCTTCAGCACCGAGGCCCCAGCGGCGAGACGGAAGAGGCCCTGGGGCGTGAGAGGGACCATGTAGGGTCACGGAGGGGTGGGTGGGACAGGACACCCTGGCTGGAGGGCCCTGCGTCACTCATGGCTTGGGGCAGGTGGCTGGCCCTCACTGGCCCTGTGTCCCCACTGGCCTGGCAGGCAGAGTGGACACCAGGGTCCTTGGATCCTCTCAACGCGCAGGCCTTGGATTCGGAGCAAGGGGGAGTCTGGGAGGGGCTGGGGCAAGTCGTGGGGAGACAGGCGTCTGGTTAGGGGAGGAAGGGAGAAAGGAGGCCCCGCAGGATGTGCGGAAGCCTGCCTTTGAGTAGTTCCACCTCCTAAGGGTCTGTCCTCGGGAAAAGAGCTGATGGACTAGCAGCACTGAGGTGCAAAGGACGGATGAGGGCAGGTGCAGCAATGACTTCACTGCCACCTGCTCATGTGCTGCTGGGCACGTCTACCTCTTGATCTCCGTCTCCCCTTGTAAAATGGAGCCACTGAGGCTTCCTTGCCAGGGTTACTGGGATCATTAGTTCCTCGGTGCAAAAGGCTTACAGCCTGGACCACATGAGCGTCGCTAAGCGGGTGGTATCACATCAGCAACAGAAGGCCATGCCTTCTCCCAGGATCTGCTCTAAGGGCAGATGACGGGCACAGCCTGCAGCAGGGGGAGGTCTGGGACAGGAGGTGGCCCCGTTGCTCCACCCCACCTGCCCCAGTGGGTCCCACCTCTTCCTTCACGCCCTCAGAGAGCAGCATCAGGACGCAGGCCTCGATGGGCAGGGCGATGTCTCGGCCCAGCTCTTGCAGGTGAGCTCCCAGTGACACCCCATACACCCTGGAGAAGGGGGCGGCCATCATCGAAGGGGAGGGCTCTGCAGGGACAAGATGGATCAGCGGCCCAGGGTCCTTCCACTCACAGGCAGCCAGGAGCACCCCCAGACATCCTTAAGTGACTGCGGCTTTGGCTAACGGTGCCACCTCCCACCCAGCCACCCAGCCACACACCCTGAAACCATCCCACACATCTCTCAAATCTGCCCACTTCCACTGCTTCCAACCAGCCCAGGCGCCATCACTTCCCTTCTGCCTCGTAACAGGTCTCCTGGCTCCAGTCCTGCACCACCCACCCCACCCCACCCTCCACCCTCCACCCTCCACCCTCCACCCTCCATGCAGCAATCTCTCCACCACAAATCTAATCACGCCCTCCCCTGCTCAGAGCCATCTGTGGCTCCCTACTGCCTTTCAGGGATAGAGTGCAAGCTTCTTAACATGCCTGAGCCCGTGGGGGTCAGGAGTGTGGGGTCAGGGCTATCTGTGTCCTCACCTGCTTGGCTGTGGTTCTCCTTCAGCTCGGCTAGGGCTGTGTCCAGCGAGCTCAGAGACTTGCGATGGTAATCGGCCTGAATCTCCATGAGCTGTGGGGACAGCGGGGAGTGAGGGAAGCCGAGCCTACCTCTACGAGAGTAGACCCTTCTCTCCCACTGGCTCACAGGGGGCCTCGGTGGCCTCTGGCTCTGGCGTCACCAGAGCTCTGGGTGGCTGGAGCCCAGTCTGGACTCACGTTTATGAAGTAGTTGGCGTATGAGTCCTCCTTGGTGGCAAAGTGGTACAGGTCAGCCAAGTACTCGTCCTTGGAGACAGAGGGGGGAGGGCTTATATCAGTGAGGCTGGGGCCCAGGGGTGCGGTGAGGCTCAGGGGGGCTAGTAACTTGCTCAAGCTGTGCGCGGAGGGTCCCAGCCAGCTCTCCGCTCTCTGCCAAGGTTTGCATTGGGGACAGCCCACGGGAAATTCTTTGAACTCCTGAGGGGCTTTTGCAGCTTCCAGTCCTCACCTTTGAGTCCCCGTACCCTAGCACAGTGCCTTGTGTCAGGCACCATTCATACATTCACTCACTTAGCACACACACCAAGACCTGGGTGAACCCCAGCTCTTTCCTCATCTATGAAATGAGAACAGTGCCCACCCCGCCACCCCCACCCATCCCGGGAACCGCAAGTGCCCCCTCACCTTGCACTGCTCCACCTTCCTCTTCAGCTCCTCCTCCTCCTCCTTCAGTGTCTCCACCTTGTTGGCCGTGGTGGTGTGGCCGTAACTGCCTGGGCCTCCACCCAGGCCCTGACCGCTGCCTGAGTTCTTAGCTGCCTGGCTGAGCCTGGGGATGATCCCAAGGTGGAGTGGTCACTGTCCCCATCGCATGTCCAGAGTCAAGTGTCCCTTTCATGTGCGTGACCACAGGATTTTGGGATTTATAGGTGCAAATCCCAGAGCTCCACTGGGCCTGGGCCATGAGTGCTCGGGGGCGCCACCTGGTGGTAGGCTTGGTGGTCACAACCATCCAACTCCAGAGTAGAAGGTTGGGGCCTTCCTGCCATCCAGGGATCCCCTGGGATTGTTTATGACTGTCTTAGGCTTTGGGGTCACTGCAGCTGGCATAAGCACGTGCACACACACATGCACAGAGACACCCTTACATGTACCCTCACATATGTGTTCCTAGGACCAGGCGTGCACACCAGTACACACTCCGCACCCAGGGGCCCTGCATTGTCCTCTATTATGGGAAGGGCCTCGGAGCCCTGTGGCCACCTCTGTGGGCCGACCTAGGCATGGGCCCCACCCAGACGCTGTGGCTCCCACCTGCTCTTGAGGGTATTCCAGTCGGACACCAGCTTCTGCAGGCTTTTCTTGTGCTTGAGGATGGCTGGCAGCTCCTCCTAGGGCAGGCATGGGGGGGGGGGGGAGGGATGAGTGGGCTGGGGAGGTGGGAGCTAGAGACTGGGGAAGCTGCGGGCAGGGGTAGGGGTCACCTCACTCAGCCTGTTGAGTGGCTGCAGGACATCCCTCTCCAAGGTCATCTCAAACTCGGCCAGGATGCGAGCCAGCTGGTTCTGAATGGCACAGCTCATCTCCAAGGCCTTCCTGTGGACACAGCACCCAGTGGACCCAGGCTCCCACAGCCCCGCTCCCCAATCTAGAAAGACTAGGTGGGGCTTCCTTCCTCCCCATCGCCTCCTGCCCCTTCGATCTCTCCTTCATCCTTCAGCCCAACACCTCCCAGGCCTGGCTAGGGCGCCCTCCCTGACCTGGACTCTGTCCTCAGCCCAGACACTCCCCCTACCTAGTCATCCTTCCACTGTGGCTGCCCTCCCTGCCCGGACCCCCTCCCAGCCCAGATCCCTCCTTGGCCTCTCCAGGTGAGAGCCGAGGCCTCTGCCCGTGCTCACCCCATGCTGGAGTCAGGGTCCAGCTCCTTGAAGCTCTCGGCCATCGTGGTGGACAGAGCCATGAGGGGAAGCTTCTTCTGCAGGGAGGGGCAGGGCGCTGTGAGCATGAGTGCCTGTGCCGCCCACTGGGCCTCCCTTCACCCTCTCAGAGTGTCCCTGGGGGGCAGAACCCCACCGAGGCACTGGGCTTGGAGGTGGGAGGAGGGAACCCAGGAGGGCCACGGTCACAGGTGAGAGTGGAAGCAGGATGATGACAAGGCACGGTGGGGTGACCTCTCCTTGGGGCCATGGAAAGAGCTCCTATCTCACTGGGGCCCCTTTCCCATTCCCAGAAGCCACTTGAAGGGGGTGGAGGGAGGGACCAAATCCCATTACAGACTAGAAAACTAAGAACAGAGGCCACGGGCCTGCCAAGGTCACACAGTTGGAGGGAGCGTGGAGGAGCTGGAAACAGGCCTCCAAGTGGCTCTCCCCCGCCCCGGGCACAGGTGGCTGCTACGGCCACCGTGACACGCAAACCCTCCATGCTCCCATGGCCCCCCTTTCCCCAGAGCTCTGGCTACACTGAATTGTTGACTGACCCATTCCCACCTGGGGTTACAGGCAGCACCAGCTTTGGTCACGAGGTTCAGGGTTCAAATCTCAGTTTGGCCACTGACTAGCTTGGGTGGCCTTGCGTGAGCCTCGTTACCTCTGTAAGTCTCCATTTCCTCATCTGCACAAGAGCTTTAATTAGCAGCCTCCTCCTTCCATTGTCAGCATTGAGCAAGGCATTGCCCTGACACATCTTAGCAACACACTAACAGTAACCAGTCCATAAATGCTGCTGTTGGTGAATACCAGTGAGTATCGCTCAAAATCCAGCTCAAATGCCACTTCCTTCAAGAAGCCCTCACAGATTGCCCCAGTTGAGAGGGCCTGCTCCATTCTAAGGGCTGATTGGACAAGGAAGTTCAGGTGCAGTCAGAAATCTGGCTCTGGCTCAGGGGATTGGTGCAGAGGGGGGCGGGGTCAAGAAGGGATGGGGCAGACATAGGGCCTCATGAGCGGGGTGCCCAGGGGCCTTGGGAAAGAGCAGTCTTCACCCCCTTGGGGCCAGAGGCTCAGACTGGCAGGGAGACCCCAGCCCCTGACATCACTCCCCCCTTGGACAGGGGTGTCTTAGCTAGGCCCCTCCTCCCTGGGACCCCCACTCACCACCCGCTTGTCCATATCCGACCCGCTCTGGCCCTGCAGACAGGCCTGCAGTCGCTTGTGGACATTGTGGGCTGCTCGCTTGGCTGGCTCCAGCCGCTGCTCCACCTGGGAGGGGCACGGGGTTACAGATCCCGGGAGGTTACTGCCCCCCTCCCCACTGCCCTGTTCTTTCCCAGAGCAGGATCCCCTTTCCTCTTCCCTCCTCCTGGGGACCCTAAGGCCCACAGCTTGGGGAATGACTCAACCGAGGCCCCCAACAGGCGTCCCTGCCCGGCCCTCTGGTGACAGCCTGCATGGACCTGCCTTGCCACCCGCAGCTGGCCCAGGCATGTACCTGCTGGAGGTCCTCACCCAGGAACTCGGCAGTCTCCGTCTCCGGGGTGCTGATGGAGGGAGGGTGGGAGGGGGGAGAGCTTCTGCTGAGCTGGCCCAGATTAGGACCCCCTGCCCCCCCCCAACAGAGCACCTGAACCCCAGGTGCTTCCAGCACCCCTCCCAGTTGGGGCCCGCCCTGGGTGGCCCGCCTGCCTTATCCCAGTCAGAGCACATTCCATGGGGATAGCAATAGGATACATGGCTTTTCCTCCTCCGCCCAGGGCTGAGTCCCGAGAGAGGGCGGATGAAACCAAAGGGGAGCCTGGGGGAGCCACCCAGAGCCCAGCCTCTCTCTTCTGCTGACCTGAGGAGAGGAGGCCTGGGCTGGCCCCAGGAACGGGAAGTGTGTGGGCTCGGGCTCTTGGGCTGTCAGTCACACAGGACTCTGGACTGTGGTGGTGGGCAGGCCCTGGGCCCCCGCCCGGGACACATGGGGACACAGCCCCAGCACAAGGTGGCCTGGCTGCCCGGGCCCACACAGGCACCCGGGTTGTGTGAGACGAGAACCAGGTCTCTGGGCACCCCGTCCCCTCCCCTGGGCCCAGAGATGGGAAACACCCAATGCAGGGGGAAGAGGAGAGAAGACAGGCCAGGGGAGCTCCCCAAACTTCCCGGCCACCACTCCACCAGCCGGGGGCTGGGGAACAGGGAGGCCGGGCGCCGTTTCCACCTGAGGCTGGGAAAGCAGAAGCAGGACAGAGAAGCGGGCCTCCGGCTGGGGGAGTGGGGCACACGGCGGGACAGGAACAGGCTCTTCCCACCAGCCAGGGCCGTCTCCTCCCCTCCCCCGAGGTCTGGGGCCCTGACCGCCCCTCCCCCACCAGACAACCAGAGACGGCTGTCCCCATTGCTCAGAGGGGACAAGTGAGACCAGGGAGGCGCGTTCACTCTGAGGTCTATGGAGGCAGAGGAGAGACTCAGCATCTCCGATCCTCCCTGCACCCCTCTCTAGTGGGGGGGTGCCCCTTCCCTCAAAAGCCAGCGCCTTTCCCTCTTGCTCTAGCTGGGAGGTGGGGTGACGTTCGGAGGGGAGGGGGGTGGCAGGGCTCTGGTTAGTCAGAGGTCCAGCTGCCTCCCGCTCCTCCCCCTTCCCTCGGGTCCAGCGGGGGTGAGCGCGGGGCTGGAGGGCACAGGGTGGACACTCACCGTCCCAGACTGCCC
>NW_005877468.1:0-8630 GCF_000147115.1 Myotis lucifugus
CCAAGCCAACTCCCGATTTGGCCTGGAGTTAAAAGTAACTTGCGATTTAGCCTGGAGTTAAATAACATACCCTCACCCTAAGCACAAAGCAAGCTACATCTCCGCTGATAAGCTGCGACATTCCAAAGCCTGTTAGATCCTTAACGACTTCCTTTGCCCGCCCCCTCCTCTAGAAACAGTATAAATACCACTCGCTGTAAAGAATAAAACTGAGGCTTGATCAGAACTTTGTCTTGCCTCCATTTATTCGCGTCTCCTATCCTCTCATTCCTTTGCAGGATTTGGTGCGGTGTACCCACGACGCGTGCCCTGCAGGTCGGGGCAAAATGAAGTTTCAAGATTATAAGTGGTCCCAGAAGAGAGAGTCTCACAGTGGTTGGACATGAAAGCAATACAAATAAATCACATTTATTGAGGGTTTACCATTGAATAGATAATCTGAGGTTATTTTGTAGTATCAAGTAAGTCAATCCTCACAGCACCTCTTTGAGACACACATAGTAATAAAACTGAGGCACAGAAAGGTGACATAACATGGCCAAGGTCAGCTAGCCCTCCACAGAACTCTCCCAGACAACTGCCTCCCTAACCTTGGCTTCTGCTAACGTAATCCATCCTATGCATGAGTCACTCAACTGATATCTTTAGCAAAAGATTTTCCAGCTACACTCTTGGCCCTGTTTCCAATGCTCACTGGATAGGCTGATGATTTTCCAAATCATCATGTGCTGGTTCTTTTTTGCTTAACAACCCCTTTCCTCATTTTATCATCTCTCCTGCATTTTACTCTAAGCAGCAAAGGAAGACCCTGTTGCACCTTTCACATTGTGCTTGGGAATTTCATCAGCCAAACATTCTGTTCATAATGATATAGGTCGTCTCTAAGATAATACGAACATTCTCTGTTGCTCTTCCCTACTCCTTCTGAGCCCTCACTAAAATTGCTTGTAAACAACTGCACATCTACGCACAGTGTCGTAAGAGGGTGTTTTGTTGTTTTAATGTTAGGTTCTAATAATAGTTGACATAACACAATGACCCTTGGATAGAGGAATGATAGAGCTCTTTGTTACTTACAGCTCCAGGTGAGAGAAGGTTGCCTTATAGGACTACACAGAATGTTGCACCAAGGAAAAAATCACACAAGTTAGAACTTTAGGCTACTTATGTATGGTAAGTGGGAAGAAGGGACCAACTTTCGATGTTTGGCATCAGGGTCTCTGGCAGGTACGTGAGTTGTGTATTGCAAACCAGGAGTGTTAGAGCCTGCTAAGGCAAACAGTTGAGATGTGCATTTAGCAAAATGCCCATAAAGGGAATTGAGAAATTTTTAGCTATGATCTCAAAATAGGGTCAAGGCAGAATTTGTAAAATATTACAAAGCAATAAGAGAGTTTTTCTATCAAAGGGATTCAAAATTCTCCTTGCCTCTTTTATTACCCGATTCCAAAAATATGTTCACATTTTAGGTATTCTTTACAACAGCACCTCAGAACCAACATCTTTACTATATTCTGAAGGCTGCCATAACAAAGTACCACAAACTGGGTAGCTGAAGTGATTATTCTCTCAGAAAATTATTCTCTCATAATTCTGGAGGCTGTAAGCCCAAATCAAGTTGTCCGCAGGGTCATGTTCTCTGCAGAAACAAAGGAAGTGTTCATTCCATGCCCTTCTCATTGCTCCTGGTGTTTGATGGCAATCTTTGACTTGTAGCTGTATTTTTTCATTCTCTGCCTACATCCTCACGTAGTATTCTTCATGTGTTTCTGTACCTATTGTCACCTTATATCAACAGCCACTTAATTAGGGCCCATTGCAATGACTTCATCTTAACTTGATTATATCTAAAAAGACTCTGTTTCCAAATAAGGTCACATTCTGAAGTTTTTGAAAGGGCATGGGTTTTGGGAGGAAAACAGCCAATTCAAGATATGTACAAGTAGATATTTCTCAATGGAAATGCTTTCTTTGTCAGGTTGATATTGTCAAGTATGTAATTTGATTGATATATCTCAATGGCTCCATGTATATATAAATTGTTGATATCTACCAACATGCATTCTTCTTTTATTAAAAGAGAGAAACTCTCACTTCTATTGATTTAATGAAAGTGTTCTCTTTTATGTAATTTTTTAAAAATATATTTTATTGATTTTTCACAGAGAGGAAGGGAGAGAGATAGAGAGCCAGAAACATGGATGAGAGAGAAACATCGGTCAGCCGCCTCCTGCACATCTCCCATGGGGGATGTGCCCGCAACCCAGGTACATGCCCCTGACCGGAATCGAACCTGGGACCCTTCAGTCCGCAGGCCGATGCTCTATCCACTGAGCCAAACCGGCTTCGGCTCTTTTATGTAATTTTTATGAAATCCTGCACAGCCCAGCACAGAGAGACACTGCCCTGTGGAAGGAGAATGAAGTGAGTGCCTTACTTCACCATGGACCCCAGGGCCAGCCAGACCTACCTCGCTGACTTCCCTGGCCTTAGTGGCTCCCTGTAGGCTCCCATAAACCCAGATCTCCAGCTCACCCCATCACTATCTGGCTACCCTGGCCATGAGCTGTTCCCATGGCACCAGGCTCCCAATCTGCATTTCTATATATTAACAACAAATGAAGAGAAATGAAGGGAGCAATCCCATTTATAACAGCATCAAAAATGATAAAATAGTTAGAAATAAATGCAACCAAGTAGGCGAAAGATATGTACATTGAAATTATAAGTCATGAATAAAAGAAATTTAAAAAGACAAAAAAAATTAAGAAATAGCCTGTGTTCATGTATTGAAAAAAATAATATTATTGAAATGTCCATATTGACACGAGGATGCCCTGCTTGGGTCTGAGTTTGTTTTCTTGCGAAATGGAAGAATGAATTCATGAAAAAACGGTAAGTGAAAGTGAAAGCAAAGTTTATTGAGAGATAGAAAGATTCCCTCTAGCAGGGAGGGGACCCAAGTGGGTTGCCACTGAAGCACTCTGCTGGCTTCTGATTGGTTATTCCATAGAAGCTCTCTGTCTAGGGGTGTTGGTTCTTCCCTGCCCAGTGGGTTGCCCTAGCAACTTCCACCTAGCTGGGTTTTTGCCCAGTTGGGTTGCCTTAGCAACTAGTCAGCAAGCTGTATCTTGTTATCCTTTGACTTCCCTATTTCCCTTCCCTCCTGTGGTCCCATCCCTAACTACCTAACCCTCTTCTATCTCCTCAATACTACCCAGAGTAATCTACAGATTCAATGCAATCCCTATCAAAAGCCTAATGCTATTTTTCACAGAAATATCAAACCTACAATTCATATGAAACCACAAAATAACCCAAAGAGCTAAAGCAATTCTGAGAAAGAATGAAGCTTGAAGCATACACTTTTGTGATTTCAAATTTTATTATTTTACTAGAGGCCTGGTGCACAAAAATTTGTGCATTCCGCAGGGGCGAGGTTCCCCTCAGCCCGGCCTGTGCCCTCTTGCAGTCTGAGTCCCCTCTGGGGATGAGCACCTGCTGGCTTAGGCCTGCTCCCCGGGGGATTGGGCCTAAGCTGGCAATCAGACATCACTCTGGCAGCCCGGAAGCCCTCGGGGGCTGTCCACTTGCCAGGGGGGAGCAGACCTAAGCTGCAGTCGGACATCCTTAGCGCTGCTGAGGAGGTAGGAGAGGCTCCCACCACCACCGCTATACTGGCAGCCATCAGCTTGGCTTGTGGCTGAGCAGAGCTCCCCCATGTGGGAGCGCACTGACCATCAGAGGGAAGCTCCTGCATTGAGCGTCTGCCCCCTGCTGGTCAGTGTGTGTCATAGTGGCCAGTCATTCCCAGTCTTTCTGCTATTAGGGTCAGTTTGCATATTACCCTTTTACCATATAGGATAGAGGCCTGGTGCATGAGTGGGGGCCGGCTGGTTTTCCCTGAAGGGTGTCCCGGATCAGGGTGAGGGTCCCGCTTGGGTGTCTGGCCAGCCTGGGTGAGGGGCTGATGGCTGTTTTCAGGCTGGCCGGCAACTGAAGCTCACAGCCTCTCCTTCTTTTCTTTTCTTTTTTTTTTATTCTGGGATTTATTTACCTTCTATAATTGAAACTATGTTGCCATCACTGGAGCTAAAAGCCCGCTCCTACTCACTCCAGCTCCGTGGCCACGGCCAGCTGAAAGCAGGTATCTGGGGTTTGTTTAGCTTCTATAATTGAAACTTAGTTGCTTTCAGAGCTCAGAGCCATGCTATGGCAGGTGGGGAACCTTGGCTTCCTCCATCACTGGAGCAAGCAAGCCTCCTGCTCACTTCAGCTGCATGGCTGCCGGCCGCCATCTTGGTTGGTGGTTAATTTGCATATCACCCTGATTAGCCAATAGGAAGCGTAGCGAAGGTACGGTCAATTACCCTTTTTGTCTTTTATTAGATAGGATTACAATTTGAATTTTATGGTGATTAAACAGAATGGTTCTAGCATAAAATCAGACACTAGCCAATGAAACAGAATTGAGAGCTCAAAAATAAACACATGCATATACAGTTAACTAATATTTGGCAAGGTTTCCAAGAATACTAAATAGGGAAAGAATCGTCTCCTCAATAAATGGTAATGGTAAAACTGGGGAAGAATGAAATTGGACCCCTCTTTTATACCACTCACAAAATACACACACACACAAACACACACACACACCCAAAAAAACAACAACAAAAAAAAACACCTCAACATGGATTAAATACTTAAATGTAAGACCCAAAACTATAAAATGATTGTAAGGAAACCGAGGGAAAACTTCCTTAGCATTGGTTTTGACAATGATATTTTGGATTCAACCCAGAATTCTAAAGCACAAAAGCAAAAATAAACAAGTGGTACTACATCAATCCAAAAAATGTATGTACAGCATTATGAACAATTAAATGAAAAGGTAACCTACTGAATAAGATAAAATATTTTCAAACGATTTACCTGATGAAGGATTATATAAAAAATATATAAGAAACTCAGACACTCACTAACAAAAAACACAAACAATCCTATTAAAAATGGGCAAAGAACTTGTATAGACATTTTTCTAAAGAAGACATACAGCGCAGCTGGTGTGGCTCCGTGGTTGAGTGATGAACTCTGAACCAGTAGGTCATGGTTCTAGTCCCAGTCAAGGGACATGCCCGGATTGCAGACTTGATCCCCAGTGTGGGGCATGCGGGAGACAGACAATCAATGATTCTCTCTCATTATTGATGTGTTTTGTTTTGTTTTTCCCTCTCTCTCTCCCTCTCCTTTCCTCTCTGAAATCAATTAAAAAAGAAAGATGGCCAACAAGTACATAAAATGATGCTTAACATCATTAAATATGAGGAAATTCAAATCAAAACCATAAGATATCACCTCACATCTGTTAGAATGGCTATTAACAATAAGACAAGAAACAGCAAGTGTTGGTGAGAATGTGGAAACCTGGTACATTGTTGGTGCGATAATAAATTGGTACTACCACAAGGGAAAATGTAATTAAAAATACAATTACCATAAAATCTATCAATCCCACTTCTGTGCAGAAAGCTTTGGTGCCCAGAAACAAAGATTCTTTATAATAAAGACTTGGCTTTCTCATGGTATGGCTAAAAAGGAAATGAAAAAGCCATTAGGTGGACTTTTGTCTAATATAATTACTGTAGTTTGTACTATTTAATATTTAATTTTAAAACACATTGTATATTTTAATACAAAATCATTTTTATATAAATTGTAAATTAGAAGAGAATATAGATATAGTTAATAGGATATCATTAAACCTTTGATTTACTTTGCTGCCTTATGGGAAATATTTTTTATACAAATTATATAATAAACTTTTAAAGAACTCACTGAAGACAAATATTGTTTAATAAAATCAAGGGAAAATTAAACAATATTTATCATATATGAATACATGCAATGGTACATAGCACAGAGATTATATGATTTATATTTCAGATAACACAAATGTGATTGTTATGAGTTTCTTGCTGCTAAATGTGGATAATTGTAATTGAATAGTTGTTGGGATTATCTATACTATGAACTTATCAACCCTGTACCACCCTTCATGTGCCAAGTATTTTTAATAACCCAGAAATCCAAGTCCCAACCTTTATTTGTGAGTGAGGGAGAAAAAGTCAGAAAGGGTATGTTTTCATTTTTGCTATGATTCTTATTAGGCTTTTCAAAATGAGTTTAAGAGTACACTAGTAACAAATAAAAAAAACATGAAGCTATACTTTGTTCAAATAGTGTCAATATTTTGAGTGCAGCAAATAGGCACTGACCTGAACCACTTTATTATTATTATTATTATTATTATTAGTAGTAGTAGTAGTAGTAGTATTAAGGGTTAGCTAGCTAGATTAATTAGGTAGACAGAAAGGGGGGATGGTCCAGGAGGATGGAGACATATCTGGCCCAAGCAATTAAAATAGCCATAAACCAAGGGCAGAGGTATCTCTGGCCTGAGAAATTAAAGTAACCATAAGGTAGATCAAAAGCAGCCCTGACCTGAACAACTAGGAGAGCCAGAAGGGGTAATGAAACATCTCCAACCTGAGCAGATAAGATGGCCAAAAGGAGAAGTGCGGATGTGGGGATCGTGGGAACTGACTGCAAGGCTGAAGTCCCACAGCGGGAAAGACACAGTAAGGGAAAGGGTGGTCTCTAGAACATATAATACCTCCGCCAGAGAGAGCAGCAGCCACCCTCCTTAGGGGACCCTTTTGACTCTCCATGCCAAGGAGTCAGTCTTAGAGTTAGAAACTCTAAGTTTCAGAAGTAGTATCTGCTTGAAATAAATTTCTGTACTTCTCACCCACCAACTTTTGTCCGTGGCTTCATTTTTTTATTCCGTCTGGACAAGAACCCAGGAAAGAAATCACCCTTGTACCCCTGCTCACTGGAAACCCGAATCATTATCATCATTATTGATAAGATTACAGATGTCTCCCATCCCCGCCCCCCTTTGTCCACCTCCACCCGGCCCCTGCCCTCCCTCTCCTGGCCACTTTTTATATAATAAGAAACCAGTCCTTACCATTTATTGCAGCATAAAGGAAATGTGAGTGCATATTTAAGATCAATATTTCTTATTTTTCTTCTTTTGGTGCCAATCTATACCCTGAATAATTCATAAGTTATTAGTCTGAACAGCAATGATTTTTTTAAATACTTCTCAAGAGTGTGCATATGAGTGTTATGCCTGGGTGGCTATTTGATGGACAAATTGATTCTGTAGACTCACTCTTTGAATTAAGTTTCCAATCCATTGCCCAACTTATACTACTAGGGAATAAATGTTAAAAACATAAGTACATAATCAAATAGCTTTTTCCCCCAAAACTAAAAACTTTGCTTTTTGGCAGGCTATTTCTTACAAATAAACAATCCATATTCTATCACATCAATCCTCTAAGAATGATTTTGAGGCTAGAATAAAACTTACATTTTTGTAAAGGTTAAAAGAAGAGATTCTACAGTATTTTAGAAGTCCTAAAATAGGTGCAGGAACTTCAGGATGAAGAAGACAATAGCTGGTCCAGTGAGTATATCCATAAGCCCACCCTAGGAAACAAAAGTGTTTCTCTTCCCGTTTCCACTGGCAAATGGGTACGTCACCTTAGGTGACAGGATATTCCACTCTTTTTCTACCTTTTGCGATTTTAATTGAGCATTTTATATGAATTCATTTTCTCTCCTGTCTTAGCATGTCAGTTATATGTCTTCCTTTTTCCAGTGGTTGTTCTAGAATTTGCAATGACATTTACAACTAATCCAAGTTCACTTTCAAAACAATAACCACTTCATTGGTAGTGTGGTACCATAATAAAGTAATCCTAATTCCTCTCTCCTGTCTCTTGAATCATCACTGCCACTCATTTTACTTATATACTAGAGGCCCCGTGCACAAAAATTTGTGCACTCGGGGGGGAGAGGGGGTACCTCAGCCCATCCTGTGCCCTCTCACAGTCTGGGACCCCTCAGGAGATAATGACCTGCTGGCTTAGGCCTGCTCCCGGGTGGCAGAGGGCACGCCCAATCCCTAGGTGCAGCCCCTGGTCGGGCTCAGAGCAGGGCCGATTGGAGAGTTGGGGTGCCGCCCCCTGTCATGCACAGAGCAGGGCGGATTGGGAGGTTGCGATGCCACCCCTAGTCACGCTTGGGGTAGGGCCGATTGGGGGGTTGGGGCACTGACCCTGTCACACGCAAGGCAAGGTCGATAGGGAAGTTGCAGCGCCACCCCCTGTCACGCACAGAGCAGGGCCGATCAGGGGGTTGGGGCATTGCCCCCTGTCACTCACAGAGCAGGGCCCATCAGGGGGGTTGGGGCGCCATACCCTGTCACACACAGAGCAGGGCCTATCAGGGGGTTGAGGAGCTCCCCCCTGTCAGGCACAGAGCAGGGCCTATCAGGGGGTTGAGGAGCTCCCCTCTTTCACGCACAGAGCAGGGCCCATCAGGGGGTTGGGGAGCTCCCCCCTGTCATGCACAGAGTAGGGCCCATCAGGGGAGTTGGGGCACCGCCCGCTGTCACACACAGAGCAGGGCGGATCAGGGGGTTGGGGCGCCGCCCTCTATCACCCACAGAGCAGGGCCGATCAGGGGAGTTGGGGCACTGCCACTGTCACACTCAGGGC
>NW_005877469.1:0-8630 GCF_000147115.1 Myotis lucifugus
CACAACTATTTTCAGACATTAAGATATAAAAGGAGGTAGTAGAGAAAGTGATTAAGCACATGACTTCACAGTAAAACTGATTTTATGTTGTAGAGGTAATACTTCTTAGCTCTGTATCCTTGATCAGAGCATGCTACCGTCTCTGTGTCTCAATGTGTCTAATCTATAAGATAATTGTAGTTTACTCTTAAGGTTGTTTTGCAAACTAAATTAAATAATAGGGGGAATTATGATATAAAGCACAGTACCAGGTGGCCATATATAATTATTAAAGAAATGGCATGTATTTTTGTATTTCTTTATACTTTAAAAGAAGAAGCTTTATATTCATTTATCTTCATAGTTTTTAGACATTTATTACATAAATAGAATACTTATTATTTTATTCCTTACTATTTAAAAAGAATAAAATTTATATTCATTTATCATTATAGTTTTTAGACAGATATATAGCTTAGATTAACCTTAATAACATAACCCAATAATTTATATTCTTAAAAATTAAATTATGTTTTAAAAGTGTCTTTAGGAAGTATTTATTCTTTGAAGATTCCTGGAAACATCTGTATAAGGAAAGCAGAAATAAGTCCACCTTTATCTTCCTATTTTCATTTTTCCCAGCAATACTACCCCACTATAAGTTTATATATATGGCTATTGTTGATGGAGCAGTTGCATAAGAAGCTAAGTTGTCTGGGAACAAATCAGAAAATGTTAATATTTTTGACATATTTTCCTTGCCTTTGAAATTGATAAGGAAGGTGTAAGTATTCTTATCAAGCATAATGCTTCCCCCCCTTTCCTGTTCCACAAAGGAGATACAGACTTTCACTTTTCATTTTGAAAGCCATTTGGGATTATGAAGATGGGGAGACAATGGTGAAGGGAAAAACTTACTTGGGAAGCTTGACATAACCTATGTGTCTGATAAGGCATGCTCAGAAGGCAGTGCTTATGAAACACGAAGCATTCTTCAGATTGAAATCATCCTTCATGCTGTGGCCTGTGATACCCTTAAAGTTTCTGTGATAGATCAGAGTATAGAAAATGAAGAAAGAATTATATGTAATCACCATTGACAAAGGCTCTTTGAACAAGGACAGTACAGAGAGGATAATTGAATATTCTATGTGAAATGAATAAAGTATTAACTGAAATGTTATAGTTATAAATATTTTAATTGTAATATTTATCAATTGTATAGAGTTGATAAAATTGAGACTTAAGAGGTTTTTGTCAAAAGTTAGAACTTTGCAGTATTCCTAAATTAGGCAAGTCACCTTGAAATGTAATTGAGTCACCTAGTCATATATTCAGAGCTACTGCCTGGAAACTGATGTACTTATAAGTAAATGCAATCTGACAGCCTGATCATCTTTTATGCCTATTGATAAACTTTGTAGACCATTGGGATATCCAAGCAGTGCATATATACCAGCTAGGAGTTCAATTTAAAGCAAATGCATTTAGATGAACAGTAATTATGACCCTATCCAAGCAACTGTTCCAATTACCTATTAGATTCATAATTATCACTTACTCAAATGACTTGTTCCAACAATTGTTCCTTCATCTGAAATTTAATCTTTCCCTTCTCTCCTGAATCATTCAAAGTAGCATAAAAATACAAGAAAAATTCTTGCATTACAAAAATAAAGTCTCTCTTTAAGCCATGTCTTCACCTGGCTACTTTCCATTCTTTTACTCCCCTTTAAACAACCCTCTCTGCTTCAAACTCCTCTACTCGTATTCTCTTTGAAGACTCTGAAATCAGCTGAGTATGTTCTCCACTACACTGAACTATCATCTATTCAACAATGACCTTCACATTGCTAAAGTCAGTGATCAGGAGGAGACAAAATGGTGGCGGGATAGATGGACGTGTACCAAGCCTTGTCCTGGAGCAAATAGAATGAGCAGCTGAAACAAATAACATCCAACCTGAATTGGCGAAGGAGACTCAGCTGGTGAGACAATTTGCAGCTGGAAGGGCAGAGGACCCCTGGAGAAAGCCCAGGGCACTGCGACCATGCAAGCAGCAGACACGTGAGCAGCCCACTCCTGTCCAAGGAGCATCAGCCCCGCGAGCAGCCTGCTCCAGGCCTAAGAGCAGCAGCCTCATGTGGCCTGCCCCTGTACAAGGAACAGCAGCTGTGTGTGTGGCCTGCTCCCCCATCTGAGGAGCAGCAGCCACATGAGCAGTCTGCCTATGTCTGAGGAGTGGCAGCCTTGCGCAGCCCGCCCCCATCTGAGGAGCAGCAGCTGCACACAGCCCGCATTCTGCACCAGTCCGAGGAGCAGCAGCTGTGCAAGCATCTTGCCCTCGTCCAAGCAGCAGCTGCAAGAGCAGCTCGCCCACAACTGAGGAGCAGCAGCCCCATGCACCCCGTCCCTGTCTGAGGAGCAGCAGCTGTGAGCAGCCCGCACCCTGCACTTGTCTGAGGAGCAGCAGCCACATGAGCAGCCTGCCTCCATTAGAGGAACAGCAGCTGCCCGAGCAGCCCACCCCAGTCCGAGAAGCAGCAGCCACACACGGAGACCACCCATGTCCAAGGAGCAGCAGTCCTGTGCAGCCTACACCAATTCGAAGAGTAGCAGCCACACGCAGCCTGCACCCATCTGACGAGCAGCAGCTGGGTGAGTGATCTGCCCCCATCCAAGGAGCAGCAGCCGCACATGCAGCTCACTCCCATCCAAGGAGCAGCAGCCGTGCGAGCAGACCACCCCCGTCTGAGGAGCAGCAGCTGCGTGAGAAGCCTGCCCCCTTATGAGGAACAGCAGCCCTGCAAGCAACCTGCCCCTGTCCAAGGAGCAGGGGCCGCACGAGAAGCCCACCCCATCTGAGGAACAGCAGCAGCGCACAGCCAGCCCGCATCCAAGGAGCAGCAGCCTCGTGATCAGCCCACCATTGTCCGAGGAACAGCAGCTGTGTGAGCAGCCTCCCCCCACCAGCCAGAGGAGCCACTACTGCTGCGAACAGCACCCACTAGAGGAGCCACTGCAACTGAGAAGCAGCCACTAACATGACCACCAGAGGAGCAAGAGCAGAACGAGAATCCACTGCCACCCAAGGAGCAGCCCCTGCATGACTCAACATCTAGATCAGTCAGTAAGATCAAAAATGGGTAGACAAAGAAACCCCCAAAGGAAAGAAAAGGACGAAGCACCAGAAAGGCAGCTAAGTGAAACAGAGGCATGCAATATGTCAGAAAAAGAATTCAGACTAAGTGTCATACAGTTCATAAGCTGGATGGATAAAAAAAACCAACAACTTATGTAAGAATCAAGAAGAAATGAAGAGTAATATAGCTGCAATAAAGAACACTATGGAAAGTCTCAACAGTAGACTAGGAGAAGCAGAGGACTGAATTAGCAAATTAGAAGACAGGGAAGCAAAACACACCCAAATTGAACTGCAATTGAAGAAAAAATTAAAAGACAGGAGGAGAGCCTAAGCTATATGACAACATGAATAATAGGGGGGCCAGAACAAAAGGAAGAGTAACAAGGGTTAGAAAACCTATTTGAGGAAATATGTCAGAAAACTTCCCTGATGTGGGAAAGAAAAAAGTCACACAAGCACAGAGAGTCCCAAACAAGATGAACCCGAGAAGACCCACACCAAGACACATCATAATTACGATGGCAAATGTTCAGGACAAAGAGAGAATATTAAAGGCTGCAAGAGAGAGACAAAAAGTTACGTACAAGGGCTCTCCCATTAGATTATCAAATGATTTCTCAAAAGAAACACATCAGGCCAGAAAAGAATGGAAGGAAATTTACAAAATGATGCAAAGCAAGGGTCTGAATCCAAGAATACTCTATCCAGCAAGGCTATCATTCAAAATTGAAGGGGAAATAAGGAGCTTCACAGACAAAAAAAAAGCAAAACAAAAACACAAACAAACTAAGAAAGTTTATCACTACCAAGCCAGCAATGCAAGAAATGCTAAAGGGACTGGTGAAAAAAAAAAAGAAACAAAAATGTAGGAAGGAACACAGGCACAAAAAATAAAAATGGCCACAAACAAGTACCATTCAATAATAATTTTAAACATAAATGGACTAAATGCTCCAATCAAAAGACATCGAGTGGCTGAATGTATAAAAAAAAACATATATATGCTGTCTACAAGAGACCCAATTCAGAACAAGGGACTCACACAGACTGAAAGTGAAGGGATGGAAAAATATCTTTCAGGCAAATGGAAAAGAAAAAAAAAGCTGGGGTAGCAATACTTATAACTGACAAAATAGACCTCAAAGTGAAGGCCATAACAAGAGATAAGGAAGGCCACTTCATAATACTAAAGAGATCAATATAACAAGAAGATATAACCCTGGTAAATATATATGCACCCAATGCAGAAGCACCCAAATACATAAAAAAGCTCCTGGAAGATAACAAGGAAGAGATCAACAACAATACAATCATAATAGGGGACTTTAATACACCACTGACATCACTGGAGAAATCCTCTAGACAAAAAATTCAGCAAAGAAACAGCAATCCTAAATGACTCACTAGATCAAATGGACTTAATTGATCTCTTCAGAACATTTCACCCCAAAGCCGCGGAATATACGTTCTTCTCAAGTGCACATGGGACATTTTCAAAAATAGACCACATATTGGGTCACAAGCAAAGTATCTCCAAATTCAATAAGATTGAAATCATATCAAGCATATTCTCAGACCACAATGGCATAATATTAGAAATAAACTACAATAAAAACAATCCAAAAAATTCAAACACTTGGAAGCTGAATAGCATGTTATTAAATATTGATTGGGTTGCCAAAGAGATCAAAGAAGAAATTAAAAACATCCTGGAAACTAATGACAATAAAAATACAACAATCCAAAATCTATGGGACATAATGAAAGCAGTCCTGAGAGGGAATTTATAGCACTACAGGCCTACCTCAAAAAACAAGAAAAAATGGTGGTAAATCATCTAACTCTACAACTCAAAAAATTAGAAAGAGAGCAACAAGAAAAGCCCAGAGTGAGCAGAAGGAAGGAGATAATAAAGATTAGAGCAGAAATAAATGACATAGAGACCAAAAATATAATACAAAAGATCAATGAAACCAAGAGCTGGTTCTTTGAAAGGATAAACAAGATTGATGAACCTTTAGCCAGGCTTACCAAGAAGCAAAGAGAGACGACCCAAATTAACAAAATCAGAAATGAAAGAGGCAAAATAACAACAGATCGCACAGAAATACAAAGGATTTTTAAAAAATACTATGAATAACTCTATTCTAATAAACTAGACAACATGGAGGAAATGGACATATTCCTAGAAAAAATACAACCTTCCAAAACTCAATCAGGAATATTCTAAAAATCTCAATAGGCCGATAACTACGGAAGAAATTGAAGCAGTCATCAAAATGCTTCCAGCAAACAAAAGCTCAGGGCCAGATGGCTTCATAGGGGAGTTTTACCAAACATTCAAGGAAGAACTAAAACCTATCCTCCTCAGACTATTCCAAACAATTCAATAGGAAGGAACACTTATAAGTTTATTCTATGAAGCTAGCATCACCCTAATACCAAAACCAGATAAAGACAACACAATGAAAGAGAATTATAGGCCAATAACCCTCATGAAAATAGATGCCAAAATCCTCAACAAAATTCTAGCAAATCCGATCTAGCAGTACATCAGAAAGATCATAGCCATGACCAAGTAGGATTTATCCCGGGGATGCAAGGATGTTACAATATCCGCAAATCAATAAATATGATACATCACATAAACAAATTGAGAGATAAAAATCACATAGTCATATCAATTGAGGCAGAAAAAGCATTTGACAAAATCCAATACCCTTTCTTGATAAAAACTCTCCACAAGGTGGGAATAGAAGGATCCTACCTCATCATAATAAAAGCCATATATGACAAACCCACAGCCACATCACACTTAATGGGCAAAAACTAAAACCATTTCCCCTAAGAACGGGAACAAGACAAGATACCCACTCTCACTAGTCCTATTCAACATAGTACTGGAAGTACTAGCCATTGTGAACAGACAAGAAGAAGAAATAAAAGGTATCTAAATTGAAAAAGAAGTAAAACTTCTCCTTATTCGCAGATGACATGATACTGTACATAGAAAACCCTAAAAATTCCATCAGAAAATTACTAGACTTAATAAATGAATTCGGGAATGTATCAGGATACAAAATTAATGCCAAGAAATCTATGGCATTACTATACACCAATAGTGAACTTACAGAAAGAGAGACTAAAAAAGCAATCCCATTTACCATCACACCAAAAAAATTAAGATACCTAGGAATAAACTTAACTAAGGAAGTAAAAGACCTATATGTGGAAAACTACCGAAGACTGAAAAAAGAGATAGAGGAAGACATAAACAGATAGAAGAACATACCATGTTCATGGATTGGTACAATCAACATCATCAAAATGTCCATACTACCCAAAGCAATCTATAGATTCAATGCACTCCCCATTAAAATACCAATGGCATATTTTACAGACCTAGAATGAACTTTTCAAAAATTCATCTGGAATAAAAAAAGACCCCGAATAGCTGCAGCAATCCTGAGAAAGAAGAACAAAGTAGGTGGGATCTCAATACCAGATATCAAGCTTTATTACAAAGACACTGTTCTCACAACAGCCGGGTACTGGCACAAGAACAGACATATAGATCAATGGAATAGAATAGAGAACCGAGAAATTGACCCAAACCACTATGCTCAATTAATATTCGACAAAGGAGACATGAACATACAATGGAGTTAAGATAGTCTCTTCAATAAATGGTGTTGGAAAAATTGGACAGATACATGCAAAAAAATGAAACTAGACCACCAACTTACACCATAAACAAAAATAAACTCAAAATGGATAAAGAGGCAGAGACCAACCAAAGGACTTGTAAGCATGCATATAAGTCTAACCAATGGACACAGACAACGGGGGAGGGGGGGTAAGGGTATGATTTGGGGGGTCGGGGGAGTAATGGGGGATAAGGACACATATGTAATACCTTAATCAATAAAGAAATTTAAAAAATAAAGTCAGTGATAAATTTTTAATCTTCATCTTACTCTTCCTGTCAGTAGTATTTGATACGGTTGATTGCTTTCTCCTGTTTTGTTTGTTTGTTTGTTTTTGCCTTTATAGAATCTAAACCTCTTGGTTTTCCTCCTGATTCATTGGCTACTTATTTTTAGTCTACGTTGCTAGTTTATCTTTTCTCCCCTAAATTCTAATTATTATAGTTCTGTCTGTCAACATCTTCCCTTCTATATTGGCACTAACTTTCTAGATGATCTGTACTTTGACTTCTGTATTGATGAATCCCAAATTTTATATCTTTAAATTGGATCTTTCATGCATTCCATAGTTTTACATGTAGATACATACTCAACAATTAAACTGGATTTCCAAACGAAACCTTAATATGTCTAAAACTTAACACTTGACTCTCCTCCCTTTGTTTTCTCCTATTTGTATATATCAGTAACTTGTATTTTGTTGGGGGATATCTCAGCGTGCTATTCATGGACTTGGAAATTTGTAAAGACGATGACTTTACTTTGTAAATGCCAATGATCTATTCTACCCAAAATTACCGCTTTGTATTGTAATCCTTAGTTTTCCTCTGTTTATAAAACAGAGAGAGGAAAAAAAAGTGTAGTCCAACAAACAAACAATATTGATTCTATATATTATTTTAAAATTGGGGAAGACTTTTACACAATGATCTTATTTGCTCCTCCCTAAAATATTAAAAATTGGGGAAAAACACTTTTAAATTATTCTTATTTTTCAATAACACTAAGTAGACTAACAAGTTACATGATTTATCCAAGGTCACTAGCATTCTGTCAGTAGAAAGACTAGAAACTATTTTCTTTAAGTTATAGTTCTATGATTGTCCAATAATAAGCAATTTCATCTACTTGCCTTTTGAATTAAGAATGCATAGGAATTTCAGAGGCTTCAAAAATTTTTCCCATAAAGTTTTAACTACAAAACGCTAATGTATGTTTTATCTGTTTCTTTACTTTTTAATTCTGTTGCCTTAATCTATTTGTATATTCCTGCATCTAAGCTGACTACTTCAATTTCTAGAGTATAAACTAATAACATGTAGGGTCATCACACACTCACTGGACTGCTTTAAAAATCATTGCTTCATGTTGAACATTTTCTTTTCTGAATATATGTTAGAATCAGCTTGTCAAGTTCCATAAAAAAATCCTGTTGGGACTGTCTTTCAGCTTTGCACTGAATTAATATTTTAATCTGCAGAGATTTGACAAATTCTTCTCAACCAGAAAATGTTCAATTTCTCCATTTCACCAAGCATTTGGGCATGTCTTGGGAGATTTTTATAATTTTTAGAGGTTTATGGGCATTTATACTTTTCTTCTATCTGGCATATTTTATGTGAGGTTTAGCACACGCCTTGGTTTTTGTTTTTTTGAATCTTAGATGGCTGGAGTGGATGGAGGGTAGTGTTTAGTCGCATGATCCAGAAAGTTTTACTCCAAACAGAAAAAGTTGTAATTTACGATGTGGACTAGTATCTGAACCACTTTTCTCAAACGGAAATCCTAAAAAGCTTTTC
>NW_005877470.1:0-5033 GCF_000147115.1 Myotis lucifugus
TTCTACAGAGACTACTTTATATCCTTAAGAATACAAGCTAATAGAGCTCAGAACACTCTGTAAATGTGGTTCTTCTCTTAGAATTCACAATAGTATACAATGGAATTGTACAGAGATGTTTATAGAACTCTAGAATTACAAATAAATGTAACGTTATTATGAAACGGGCAGCATAAATACACTGAAAACACGTTCAAACAACTGTGAAATGACAGATAAACAGTTTACAGTTGTAATTTCAGTCAATCTCATGGAGATTCTAAAGAAACTACTTAAATCCTTAAGAATACAAGCTAATAGAGCTAAGAACACTCTGTAAATGTGGTTTTTTCTCTTAGAATTCACAATAATATACAATGGAATTGTCCAGAGATGTATATGGAACCTTTGAACTACAAGTAAATGTAACGTTATTTTGAAACGGGCAGCATAAATACACTGAAAACACGTTCAAACAACTGTGAAATGACAGATAAACTGTTTACAGTTTTAATTTCAGGCAATCCCATGGAGATTCTAAAGAAACTACTTAAATACTTGAGAATTCAAGCTAATAGAGCTCAGAACACTCTGTAAATGTGGTTACTAATCTTAGAATTTACCTTCAAAGAGAATGGAATCATCCATTAATGTGTATGGAACTCTTGAATTACAAGTAAATAGAGCTTTCATATAAAACGGGTAGTGTACATACACTGAAAACATGTTCCAAAAGTGGTGGAATGACGAGAATACTGTTTATATTTACGATTGCAGTCAATCCGATGGAGTTTCTACAGAGACTACTTAATATCCTTAAGAATACAAGCTAATAGAACTCAGAACACTCTGTAAATGTGGATACTTCTCTTAGAATTCACAATAGTATACAATGGAATTGTACAGAGATGTTTATAGAACTCTAGAATTACAAATAAATGTAACGTTATTATGAAACGGGCAGCATAAATACACTGAAAACACGTTCAAACAACTGTGAAATGACAGATAAACAGTTTACAGTTGTAATTTCAGTCAATCTCATGGAGATTCTAAAGAAACTACTTAAATCCTTAAGAATACAAGCTAATAGAGCTAAGAACACTCTGTAAATGTGGTTTCTTCTCTTAGAATTCACAATAATATACAATGGAATTGTCCAGAGATGTATATGGAACTCTTGAACTACAAGTAAATGTAACGTTATTTTGAAACGGGCAGCATAAATACACTGAAAAACACGTTCAAACAACTGTGAAATGACAGATAAACTGTTTACAGTTGTAATTTCAGTCAATCTCATGGAGATTCTATAGAAACTACTTAAATCCTTAAGAATACAAGCTAATAGAGCTAAGAACACTCTGTAAATGTGGTTTCTTCTCTTAGAATTCACAATAATATACAATGGAATTGTCCAGAGATGTATATGGAACTCTTGAACTACAAGTAAATGTAACGTTATTTTGAAACGGGCAGCATAAATACACTGAAAACACGTTCAAACAACTGTGAAATGACAGATAAACTGTTTACAGTTTTAATTTCAGGCAATCCCATGGAGATTCTAAAGAAACTACTTAAATACTTGAGAATTCAACCTAATAGAGCTCAGAACGCTCTGTAAATGTGGTTACTAATCTTAGAATTACCTTCAAAAAGAATGGAATTGTCCATTAATGTGTATGGAACTCTTGAATTACAAGTAAATAGAGCTTTCATATAAAACGGGTAGTGTACATACACTGAAAACATGTTCCAAAAGTGGTGGAATGACGAGAATACTGTTTATATTTACGATTCCAGTCAATCCGATGGAGTTTCTACAGAGACTACTTAATATACTTAAGAATACAAGCTAATAGAACTCAGAACACTCTGTAAATGTGGTTACTTCTCTTAGAATTCACAATAGTATACAATGGAATTGTCCAGAGAGGTTTATAGAACTCTTGAACTACAAGTAAATGTAACGTTATTATGAAACGGGCAGCATAAATACACTGAAAACACGTTCAAACAACTGTGAAATGACAGATAAACAGTTTACAGTTGTAATTTCTGTCAATCTCATGGAGATTCTAAAGAAACTACTTAAATCCTTAAGAATACAAGCTAATAGAGCTAAGAACACTCTGTAAATGAGGTTTCTTCTATTAGAATTCACAATAATATACAATGGAATTGTCCAGAGATGTATATGGAACTCTTGAACTACAAGTAAATGTAACGTTATTTTGAAACGGGCAGCATAAATACACTGAAAACAGGTTCAAACAACTGTGAAATGACAGATAAACTGTTTACAGTTGTAATTTCAGTCAATCCCATGGAGATTCTATAGAAACTACTTAAATCCTTAAGAATACAAGCTAATAGTGCTACGAACACTCTGTAAATGTGGTTTCTACTCTTAGAATTCAAAATAATATACAATGGAATTGTCCAGAGATGTATATGGAACTCTTGAACTACAAGTAAATGTAACGTTATTTTGAAACGGGCAGCATAAATACACTGAAAACACGTTCAAACAACTGTGAAATGAAGATAAACTGGTTACAGGTGTAATTTCCGGCCATCCCATGGAGATTCTATAGGAACTACTTAAATCCTTAAGAATTCCAGCTAATAGTGCTAAGAACACTCTGTAAATGTGGGTTCCTCTCTTTAGAATTCACAATAATATACAATGGAATTGTCCAGAGATGTATATGGGACTCTTGAACTACAAGTAAATGTAACGTTATTTTGAAACGGGCAGGCATAAATACACTGAAAACACGTTCAAACAACTGTGAAATGACAGGATAAACAGTTTACAGTGTACTTTCAGTCAATCCCATGAGATTCTAAAGAAACTACTTAATACTTAGAATACCAGCTAATAGAGCTCAGAACGCTCTGTAAATGTGGTTACTAATCTTAGAATTTACATTCAAAGAGAATGGAATTGTCCATTAATGTGTATGGAACTCTTGAATTACAAGTAAATAGAGCTTTCATATAAAACGGGTAGTGTACATACACTGAAAACATGTTCCAAAAGTGGTGGAATGACGAGAATACTGTTTATATTTACGATTCCAGTCAATCCGATGGAGTTTCTACAGAGACTACTTAATATACTTAAGAATACAAGCTAATAGAACTCAGAACACTCTGTAAATGTGGTTACTTCTCTTAGAATTCACAATAGTATACAATGGAATTGTCCAGAGAGGTTTATAGAACTCTTGAACTACAAGTAAATGTAACGTTATTATGAAACGGGCAGCATAAATACACTGAAAACACGTTCAAACAACTGTGAAATGACAGATAAACTGTTTACAGTTGTAATTTCAGTCAATCCCATGGAGATTCTATAGAAACTACTTAAATCCTTAAGAATACAAGCTAATAGAGCTAAGAACACTCTGTAAATGAGGTTTCTTCTATTAGAATTCACAATAATATACAATGGAATTGTCCAGAGATGTATATGGAACTCTTGAACTACAAGTAAATGTAACGTTATTTTGAAACGGGCAGCATAAATACACTGAAAACACGTTCAAACAACTGTGAAATGACAGATAAACTGTTTACAGTTTTAATTTCAGGCAATCCCATGGAGATTCTAAAGAAACTACTTAAATACTTGAGAATTCAACCTAATAGAGCTCAGAACGCTCTGTAAATGTGGTTACTAATCTTAGAATTACCTTCAAAAAGAATGGAATTGTCCATTAATGTGTATGGAACTCTTGAATTACAAGTAAATAGAGCTTTCATATAAAACGGGTAGTGTACATACACTGAAAACATGTTCCAAAAGTGGTGGAATGACGAGAATACTGTTTATATTTACGATTCCAGTCAATCCGATGGAGTTTCTACAGAGACTACTTAATATACTTAAGAATACAAGCTAATAGAACTCAGAACACTCTGTAAATGTGGTTACTTCTCTTAGAATTCACAATAGTATACAATGGAATTGTCCAGAGAGGTTTATAGAACTCTTGAACTACAAGTAAATGTAACGTTATTTTGAAACGGGCAGCATAAATACACTGAAAACACGTTCAAACAACTGTGAAATGACAGATAAACTGTTTACAGTTGTAATTTCAGTCAATCCCATGGAGATTCTATAGAAACTACTTAAATCCTTAAGAATACAAGCTAATAGTGCTACGAACACTCTGTAAATGTGGTTTCTACTCTTAGAATTCACAATAATATACAATGGAATTGTCCAGAGATGTATATGGAACTCTTGAACTACAAGTAAATGTAACGTTATTTTGAAACGGGCAGCATAAATACACTGAAAACACGTTCAAACAACTGTGAAATGACAGATAAACTGTTTACAGTTGTAATTTCAGTCAATCCCATGGAGATTCTATAGAAACTACTTAAATCCTTAAGAATACAAGCTAATAGAGCTAAGAACACTCTGTAAATGTGGTTTCTTCTCTTAGAATTCACAATAATATACAATGGAATTGTCCAGAGATGTATATGGAACTCTTGAACTACAAGTAAATGTAACGTTGTTTTGAAACGTGCAGCATAAATACACTGAAAACACGTTCAAACAACTGTGAAAAGACAGATAAACTTTTTACAGTTTTAATTTCAGGCAATCCCATGGAGATTCTAAAGAAACTACTTAAATACTTGAGAATTCAAGCTAATAGAGCTCAGAACACTCTGTAAATGTGGTTACTAATCTTAGAATTTACCTTCAAAGAGAAAGGAAATGTCCATTAATGTGTATGGAACTCTTGAATTACAAGTAAATAGAGCTTTCATATAAAACGGGTAGTGTACATACACTGAAAACAAGTTCCAAAAGTGGTGGAATGACGAGAATACTGTTTATATTTACGATTCCAGTCAATCCGATGGAGTTTCTACAGAGACTACTTAATATCCTTAAGAATACAAGCTAATAGAACTCAGAACACTCTGTAAATGTGGTTACTTCTCTTAGAATTCACAATAGTATACAATGGAATTGTCCAGAGAAGTTTATAGAACTCTTGAATTACAAGTCAATG
>NW_005877470.1:5197-8792 GCF_000147115.1 Myotis lucifugus
TCTGTAAATGTGGGGTACTTCCCTTAGAATTCCCAATTATATACAAATGAAATTGTCCAGAGATGTATATGGACTCTTGAACTACAAGTAAATGTAACGTTATTTGAAACCGGCGGCATAAATACACTGAAAACACGTTCAAACAACTGTGAAATGACAGATAAACTGTTTACAGTTGTAATTTCAGTCAATCCCACGGAGATTCTATAGAAACTACTTAAATCCTTAAGAATACAAGCTAATAGAGCTAAGAACACTCTGTAAATGTGGTTTCTTCTCTTAGAATTCACAATAATATACAATGGAATTGTCCAGAGATGTATATGGAACTCTTGAACTACAAGTAAATGTAACGTTATTTTGAAACTGGCAGCATAAATACACTGAAAACACGTTCAAACAACTGTGAAATGACAGATAAACTGTTTACAGTTTTAATTTCAGGCAATCCCATGGAGATTCTAAAGAAACTACTTAAATACTTGAGAATTCAACCTAATAGAGCTCAGAACGCTCTGTAAATGTGGTTACTAATCTTAGAATTACCTTCAAAAAGAATGGAATTGTCCATTAATGTGTATGGAACTCTTGAATTACAAGTAAATAGAGCTTTCATATAAAACGGGTAGTGTACATACACTGAAAATAAGTTCCAAAAGTGGTGGAATGATGAGAATACTGTTTATATTTACGATTCCAGTCAATCCGATGGAGTTTCTACAGAGACTACTTAATATACTTAAGAATACAAGCTAATAGAACTCAGAACACTCTGTAAATGTGGTTACTTCTCTTAGAATTCACAATAGTATACAATGGAATTGTCCAGAGAGGTTTATAGAACTCTTGAACTACAAGTAAATGTAACGTTATTATGAAACGGGCAGCATAAATACACAGAAAACACGTTCAAACAACTGTGAAATGACAGATAAACAGTTTACAGTTGTACTTTCAGTCAATCTCATGGAGATTCTAAAGAAACTACTTAGATCCTTAAGAATACAAGATAATAGAGCTAAGAACACTCTGTAAATGTGGTTTCTTCTCTTAGAATTCACAATAATATACAATGGAATTGTCCAGAGATGTATATGGAACTCTTGAACTACAAGTAAATGTAACGTTATTTTGAAACGGGCAGCATAAATACACTGAAAACACGTTCAAACAACTGTGAAATTACAGATAAACTGTTTACAGTTTTAATTTCAGGCAATCCCATGGAGATTCTAAAGAAACTACTTAAATACTTGAGAATTCAACCTAATAGAGCTCAGAACGCTCTGTAAATGTGGTTACTAATCTTAGAATTACCTTCAAAAAGAATGGAATTGTCCATTAATGTGTATGGAACTCTTGAATTACAAGTAAATAGAGCTTTCATATAAAACGGGTAGTGTACATACACTGAAAATAAGTTCCAAAAGTGGTGGAATGATGAGAATACTGTTTATATTTACGATTCCAGTCAATCCGATGGAGTTTCTACAGAGACTACTTAATATCCTTAAGAATACAAGCTAATAGAACTCAGAACACTCTGTAAATGTGGTTACTTCTCTTAGAATTCACAATAGTATACAATGGACGTGTCCAGAGATGTTTATAGAACTCTTGAATTACAAGTAAATGTAACGTTATTTTGAAACGGGCGGCATAAATACACTGAAAACACGTTCAAACAACTGTGAAATGACAGATAAACAGTTTACAGTTGTACTTTCAGTCAATCCCATGGAGATTCTAAAGAAACTACTTAAATACTTAAGAATACAAGCTAATAGAGCTAAGAACACTCTGTAAATGTGGTTTCTTCTCTTAGAATTCACAATAATATACAATGGAATTGTCCAGAGATGTATATGGAACTCTTGAACTACAAGTAAATGTAACGTTATTTTGAAACGGGCAGCATAAATACACTGAAAACACGTTCAAACAACTGTGAAATGACAGATAAACTGTTTACAGTTTTAATTTCAGGCAATCCCATGGAGATTCTAAAGAAACTACTTAAATACTTGAGAATTCAACCTAATAGAGCTCAGAACGCTCTGTAAATGTGGTTACTAATCTTAGAATTACCTTCAAAAAGAATGGAATTGTCCATTAATGTGTATGGAACTCTTGAATTACAAGTAAATAGAGCTTTCATATAAAACGGGTAGTGTACATACACTGAAAACATGTTCCAAAAGTGGTGGAATGACGAGAATACTGTTTATATTTACGATTCCAGTCAATCCGATGGAGTTTCTACAGAGACTACTTAATATCCTTAAGAATACAAGCTAATAGAACTCAGAACACTCTGTAAATGTGGTTACTTCTCTTAGAATTCACAATAGTATACAATGGAATTGTCCAGAGATGTACATGGAACTCTTGAATTACAAGTAAATGTAACGTGATTATGAAACGGGCAGCATAAATACACTGAAAACACGTTCAAACAAATGTGAAATGACAGATAAACAGTTTACAGTTGTAATTTCAGTCAATCCCATGGAGATTCTAAAGAAACTACTTAAATCCTTAAGAATACAAGCTAATAGAGCTAAGAACACTCTGTAAATGTGGTTTCTTCTCTTAGAATTCACAATAATATACAATGGAATTGTCCAGAGATGTACATGGAACTCTTGAACTACAAGTAAATGTAACGTTATTTTGAAACGGGCAGCATAAATACACTGAAAACACGTTCAAACAACTGTGAAATGACAGATAAACTGTTTACAGTTTTAATTTCAGGCAATCCCATGGAGATTCTAAAGAAACTACTTAAATACTTGAGAATTCAAGCTAATAGAGCTCAGAACGCTCTGTAAATGTGGTTACTAATCTTAGAATTTACCTTCAAAGAGAATGGAATTGTCCATTAATGTGTATGGAACACTTGAATTACAAGTAAATAGAGCTTTCATATAAAACCGGTTGTGTACTTACACTGAAAACATGTTCCAAAAGTGGTGGAATGATGAGAATACTGTTTATATTTACGATTCCAGTCAATCCGATGGAGTTTCTACAGAGACTACTTAATATCCTTAAGAATACAAGCTAATTGAACTCAGAACACTCTGTAAATGTGATTACTTCTCTTAGAATTTACAATGGTATACAATGGAATTGTCCAGAGATGTTTATAGAACTCCTGAATTACAAGTAAATGTAACGTTATTATGAAACGGGCAGCATAAATACACTGAAAACACGTTCAAACAACTGTGAAATGACAGAAAAATTGTTTGCAGATTTAATTTCAGTAAATCCCATGGAGATTCTAAAAAAACTACTGAAATCCTTAAGAATACAAGCTAATAGTGCTAAGAACACTCTGTAAGTGTGGTTTCTTCTCTTAGAATTCACAATAATATACAATGGAATTGTCCAGAGATGTTTATAGAACTCTTGAATTACAAGTAAATGTAACGTTATTATGAAACGGGCAGCATAAATACACTATAAACACGTTCAAACAACTGTGAAATGACAGATAAACAGTTTACAGTTGTAATTTCTGTCAATCTCATGGAGATTCTAAAGAAACTACTTAAATCCTTAAGAATACAAGCTAATAGAGCTAAGA
>NW_005877471.1:0-8627 GCF_000147115.1 Myotis lucifugus
CTATTTACTTTTGTATCTGAGAAGTAAAACAGTCCAAAGAGAATTTGCTCATATGTCTCAGGAAAAGTTGAGGCCAGAGAGTTATCCTCCTAAAAACTTACTTTTATGTGGCAATCTTAACTTTCTGCCCATTGTGGTCCCTTGTACTACAATTGGTGGCTACCAATCGGTCTCTCTCCACCATCTAAAGTCTGCGTGAACTCCACCATTCCTTACATGTGCTTGCTTTAGTCCTGACTAGAAGACCACAGACCACTTGAAGACTGAAGCGACTAAAAGCTGTGCCACTCCTCTCCCTGCCCGCATGGGGCTCAAGCCACAGATGACTTGGTTGCTGGGGCTGTTCCAGTCCACCTTCCGGATTCCTACCGCTGCCGCTCCCCTGACTCCCAGCCTCGCCCAGGTCAGCTGGCTGGGTCTGCGGACACATCTAGTTAACTGGACTAAAACCTTCTACACTGAGACAATAATTGTAACTGAATCTTCCAGGGCTCGGAGCTGCTAATCCTTTCTGCGTTCCCTGGGCTAGTCCTTTGGGAAGTTCCAAGAATAGGCCTGGGCATGGGCTTTCTTGTTTACATATCTGGAAATTGGGCTCACAGAGCAAATTGTCTGGGTTAACACTAAGGCACTGGGGAGACTTCTCTGACTCCTCATTGATTCAAATAACTCAAATACCTCTTTCATTTTATATACATCATATAAAGTAAATGCCTCAATGAAATAATTTTAGGTATGAAAATCAAAAGCTCCATTCCCTTCGTATGAAATTAAAAAATACAACCCCAAACTGCTCGGTTAATTAAGGGGTGAGAAAATGGGGAAATTGGGGGAAAAATTGGAAGTAGGAATAGAGGCAAGATGGGAAAGACAACATACAGTACTAAAGGAAGGGAAGGGAAGGGAAGGGAAGGGAAGGGAAGGGAAAGGAAGGGAAGGGGAGGAAAAGGAAGGGGAGGGAAGTGAGAGGAGCATCGTGGCTTTAGGGGGAGAAGGGGAGAAAGCACAGGAACTGCTAGGCTGGGAGGGGCTGTTCCTCAGCTTCTGAGGGGGGCCTTTTAGGAGCAGCTTTCTTTTGGCACAGCCTGCTGGTCTTTTTACTGAGGAATTTGTGTCCTTATCTCCGAAATGCTAATGACCTGACTACCCAGTATCTGTTCTGTAATTGCTCTTTATTCTCACTCCTTCAGAGGCACAGCCCCAGTGGACTTTCCTGGAGAGGATTCACCTGGCCAGGTGGCAGGGGGCTGGCAGCTGGAGAGGCACCTGGGTGTCACCTTCCTCCCTTCCACGCTGGAGGGGGAGGGTACTAGTCATTGCGTGCCCACTCCTCCCCAGGGACAGTCATATTTGCTTTCATACTTTCAGTCTTCGCACAAACCCTGTGAGCTTGCAGGTGAGGTTCACAGAGGCCGTCCAGCCAGCAAGAGGCGGAGCAGGTCTTGTGCCCATGGCAGTCTGATGGACGCCCAAACATTCCCACCCCCTGCATGCTCTCCAAGATGGACGGGAACATGTCCTTTAAAGACTGCTTATTGTGGAAAACGTATAAAATACTAAAAAATATGAAGACGGTGAATTCCCTATTATCCTCCCATCTAGAATGAATCACCATTAATACAATTATTTTTGGTTATATTTTAGGTTTTCTTTGGTGTTAATCTTTAAAACAATTTCCCTCTCTATTTAATATTATTTAAATTTATGTATGTTTTAAGCCACAGTAAGTAGAACCATAAATTATTTTTAGTACAATGAGGAAAACTATAAAACAAATCTAATTATGAAAACAAAATTCTGAATTGGCTGAAATCAACTTCAAAATGTGTGTGTGTGTGTGTGTGTGTGTGTGACCCAAAACAAAACATAATTTCAACTTGGATGCTATTTCATAGATTATATTCTGAGTAATTCTACAGTTTTGTAAAAAGCACCTGTCAGAAGTGTTGGTCCATAGCACTTCTTATCGAGAGAAGTGGCTTACCATGGTCTTGCAGAGAATAACTTGGGAAATTAAGATTGTACAGGAGCCTTAAAGATGTCCAAATCACTTGACACACTAATACAATTTCCTGGGTATTTTACCTAAAAAATTTAAGGAAACAACTCTACACAAAAAAGAAAGTTACATGGGTAAAGATGTTCATTTTACATGATCTCTAACAGTGAATAATCGACAACGATCTTATAATAAAAGATGGTTAAGTAAAATAGTGCAACTATCCACTTGATGAAATAATATGCAGCCACTAAATATGATAGAGTTAATGTGTCAACAGACTAAAGATTAGTCTGATAACCACAATAAAGATGCTAATAACCATAATAACTTAAATCATCGTTAGTGCTTACTGTGTGTTATATACCCTCCATATTTTTTAAAAGAGCTCCTTTTTTTCTTTTTTTATTGATTTCAGAGAGAAAGGGAGAGGGAGAGATAGAAACATCAATGATGAAAGAGAGTCATTGATTGGCTACCTCCTGTATGACCCCCACTGGGAATAGAGCCTGCAACCTGGGCATCTGCCCTGACCAGGAATCGAACTGTGATCTCCTGGTTCATAGGTCGACTCACAACCACTGAGCCACGCCAGTCGAGCCTTCCACATGTTATCTTATTTAGCTCTCCCCAAAACTTGATGTCAGACATTAGTATTTTCCTTATCTCAAAGTTAAAGAAACTCAGGCTGAGAGATGCTCCTTGCCCAAGGTTAAAAACCTGGTAAGTGGCCCTGGCTGGTTTGGCTCAGTGGATGGAGCATCGACCTGCAGACTGAAGGGTCCTGGTTCGATTCTGGTCAAGGGCACATGCCCGGGTTGTGGGCTCGGTCTCCAGTGGGGGGCATGCAGGAGACAGCCAACCAACGATTCTCTCTCATCATTGATGTTTCTATCCATCTCTCCCTTCCTCTCTCTGAAATCAATAAAGATATATTTAAAAAAAGAACACTTGGTAAGTGGAAGAATGTTGCATTATTTTACAAGTTAAAGTTCAGAAAGGAATGCAGGGAGCTTGAGGGGAGAAAGGCATGGCAAGGGTGTGCGGCAGGGAGGGCTACCTGAGGATGTCTCTGTTGTCTCTTCCTCCTGCTTACTTTCTCTCACCCTCCTGTTCCTGGAGCCCCATGCTGCTGTTCCTTCTTCCTCTACTCCAAGAAGAAAGCTGTTCAAAAATCCTTGTGCTGGAAGGCATATATGGTTGGTAACTTCACCTCCCTTAGGAAGGGGAATTTCTTGATGAGTTGCCCTAGACAAGGGGATGGAAGCTGAATATAGAAACCCAATGAAAAATGGGACCCTGAGGAAATGAACAACTATGTCACCTTTCTAAGATTTATCTCACAGCTAATCCCAGATGTACCTCTCCTCCTGAAAGAGATGCTCTGGGCAGTAGTCAAAAAATACAGCTCTTTTATCTCACCGCCCCAGTCTACTTCTACTGACACACAAATATTCACCACAGTGTTCACAGGGCTTCGCACACGCTGGCTTCGTGTGGTGTTGCCCTGGGGAAATAGAGGCCCAAGGTTGTAATTTAGTTGTTTTTAAAGAAATATTATCTTCTCTAGTAGAGAGGCAACCTATTGGTGAATCTGCCATGTTTCTTCTTTCTTGATTAAATAAAAATCTCAGCAGAACAAATCAATCTCTTTTCCTTCATTCCCACCACCAGTGCTTCAACTTCCATCTTATTACCTCTCACCTGGAGGACTGCAACAGTCTCCTAGTAGTGCTCCTGGCTCTGGTCTCTTCCCATCTCTGCATCCAGTTCTCCACACTGCTGCCAAGGGATCTTCCTAAAATGCAAACATGATATTGACAATCCCTTGCTTAAATTCATTTACTCAGGATACAGATGCCCCATCAAGGCATAGAAAAACCTGCATGATCCCTGCCTATATTTTCAACACCATCACTTTTTCTTATGCTCCAAATATTTCAGCTACATTCACCATCTTCCTGAACAAAGTTGCTCTCCTATGTTCCAGGGCCTTTGCAGATGGAGTTCATTCAGTCTAGAACAGTGATGGCGAACCTTTTGAGCTCGGTGTGTCAGCATTCTGAAAAACCCTAACTTAACTCTGGTACCGTGTCACATATAGAAATTTTTTGATATTTGCAACCGTAGTAAAACAAAGACTTATATTTTTGATATTTATTTTATATATTTAAATGCCATTTAACAAAGAAAAATCAACCAAAAAAATGAGTTCGCGTGTCACCTCTGACACGTCTGTCATAGGTTTGCCATCACTGGTCTAGAATGTCCTTCTAGAACAACTCATCTTTAATATTACTGCCTCTGAGGAGTATTTTTGCATCATCTAATCCTAGGTAACCCTGAACATTCTCATGCATCAGCCAGGTTCTTAGTGGCAGACAATAGAATCCCTCTAGCTAGCTTAAGCAGGAATGGATTAATTGAGGAAATTAGAAAGCTTCCTGAATTGTTGAAAGGCTTGCTTTTCAGCAGCAGCTTCCAGAACCACACCCTGGTCTAGTCCAGGCAAAGAAGCTGCTTCTGCGTCTGGTTCCAGAGTCTCCTTAGGTACCATGCTACCTTTCTTGCCCCTCATACCCTCTGAATGGCGGCCAGCACTCTCCCCTGTTTCCTTAGGGAGCTCACGTACACACCCAGGCTTTGTTTGGTAGAAACAAAACCACCTGCCTACACTCTAGCACAGTGGTACTCAACCTTCTGGCCCTTTAAATACAGTTCCTCATGTTGTGACCCAACCATAAAATTATTTTCGTTGCTACTTCATAACTGTAATGGTGCTTCTGTTATGAATCATAATGTAAATATCTGATATGCAGGATGGTCTTAGGCGACCCCTGTGAAAGGGTCGTTCGACCGCCAAAGGGGTCGCGACCCACAGGTTGAGAACCGCTGCTCTAGCAGTAAGGGAAACTTGGAACATTTTCATTTTTGATTCTACATTGAGAAGGTAGAATTCAAAATGTGGAGAACTACAAAAAAGGTTGTAAAACGTTTAAGAGATATGGGCAGCATGAATGACAGAGTTCCACAGAGTCTATTTTTAAAAAACCATCGTTACATTTTGCTATCTTTATACAAGTGTGCTTTCTTTGCTAGACCGTGAACTTCAGTTAAGATAACGTCTTACTCATTTCTGTATCCATGGCCCTCTGAAACAGTGCCTGACATGTCAGTATTCTTTGTTGATTACTAAAAGAATAGAGTTATGAGAATTCCTTACCTGAAACTTTATTTTAAAAAAATATATATTTTCATTGATTTCAGAGAGGAAGGGAGAGGGGGAGAGATACAGAAACATCAATGATGAGAGAGAATCATTGATCCGCTGCCTCCTGCACACCCCCCGAAATCAAACCTGGGACCGCTTAGTCCGCAGGCGTTCTGTCTACTGAGCCAAACCAGCTAGGCTAGGGCCTTACCTAAAACTTTTTGCACAAGATGCTTTAACCTAGTCTTGAAAACTGCATCCTTGTCGTTATGCTCTGAAAAGTGCAATAAACCAAATCTTAACTCATGCTCAGGAAAAGGGGTTTTGAATACTCTTTCAAATTTGGTCTTTAGGAGCAAGCCTGCGGATTTTTCTGGGATGCAGACTCAGTGTCACCTCATACATCATGTGCCTGGAACACAGGGATTTGGTGAACTTATCCATGTAAGTCTTCTATCAGTCCCATTCCTTAGATAACTGTATTGGGAGCCATCTAAAACATGTGAAAGTAGATTTGTGTAATTGTAGTGTTCCTTCTGACTCAGTTGACTCATACTGCTGACCAAGTGTATCAGAAGTGGAGTTTGTAGTATATAAGGATGTGTCTTAAAGCCTTGTTGGCATGAAAGGCACATCACAGAGTAGAGTAGTTTGGGTGATCCGTGCCTGTAACATACACAAATTGTTCACAGGTAGTTTACAGAATTCTGCAGTTAAAAAGAATTAGTCCTGATGCTTCCACTCTAGTGTATGAGACTGTTCCAGGTATATAGTAATTGTTACTGCTATGTAATAATCACTCCAAAATTTAGCAGCGTAAGCCAATAATCATTTTATTATATATCTCGATTTTGTGGGTAAGGAATTTGAGCAGGGCTTTTAGGACAATTGGTGGTGTCCATGGAGGTCACCCAGTGGACACTGGTTGGTGGATGGACTGTCCTGGCTGGGCACATGTAGCTGGTGCCTTGCTGCGAGGCCTGGACGGCTGGGCTTAGCTGCAGCTAGAGCACCTACACATGGTTTCCCCAGGACAAAGACCTGAGAGTAGTCAGACTTCTTATATTGCTGCTCAGGACTCCACAGACAGCGTTCTAAGTGAACAGAAAGTAGAAGCTACTAGAAGTCCTGCAATTACTTCCATCATGTTCTATTTAACAAAGCTGACTCAAGCCCGTCTTGAATCAAGGGGAGGGCACATGTGCTATGTAAGCCCAGAGAAGGTAAGAATCATTTTTACTTAGAGTTATACTCAATTCAAGAAGAAGGGAAGTTTGTTAGGCATTTAAGAGGGCAAAGCATTAAGTTATGGTGCCGCCAATGAATCTGCCATGCTTGGGAAATAAGAAATTATGTGTGTTGTCTAACCACTATGCTGTATACTTGAAACTAATATAAAATAATATTGAATGCCAACCATAATTAATAAAATACAATAAATTAAAATACACTTAATTAAGTAAAAAAAAAAAGAATACTAAAAAGACAGAAATTACATGTGTTAAGTGGAGGGTGCTTGGAAGAAGGGGCAGGAGATGATGATGACCATGGTGCTGATATAACAGTGGTGTGGTAAAGGTGATGATGATGTAAGTATAATTGCCTGTACATTGTGCATTTGCTATGTCTCAGACTTTCAACATATATTCTGTGTTAGGAAAGCTGAATACTGTCAGGAAAGCAAAGGAGAACCAACTGAGGTGCATTAGATTTATTTTCTAAAAAATATCTCTAGTGGCAGCCTGGAGGGTATGGAGAAGAGATTAATGGATGGGAGACTTATTGGAGACCGGTGCAGAATAAAAGTTCATCTGAAAGCAGAGCAGCCTTGGTAGAATAATGGCAGTTGAAAGAAAAGAGGTGGAATTGGATTTGGTACCCTGGATATGAGGCATAAAGAGAGAAGGGTTATCAAAGAGTTTGAATTTTCTAGTGTAAGAAATTCATAGCATATTTAGAGTTTCTGTTTGGTTATAACTTCAATTTTATACACTGTTAGCTTGCTCCTGGCCTCTCAGGGTTCCTTATTGCCCTCATACTTTAGGACTTCTCAGAATCAGTTTTATTCTCTTTATTATACATCTGTTTTTATTTCCAATTACGAGGTACTTGGTTTCTCTGTATTTCACAACTCATTTTTCTGAGAATACAAATCTGATTAGCTTAGCTTGTCCTGGTTTTGACAGTGTGGTTTGTACCAGGTCACCTCATGGGTCATCTACTAGGTATTGAACTCATTGACTAGGAATTTATTGATATTTGGTCAGGAGCCCAACTTAGCATAATAGACCATGGCTGGGGTTTCAGGGAGAAGGCCGATGGCTTCATTTGCAAAAGCTGTGAGTAGAACAGTTTCCTTTAGAAGGGCCCAATCATTTATTAACCCTTATAATTACACAGTTAAGTTATATGGAGCTCAACTTATCCTCCCTTCCCCAATATCCTATATCCATCATCCCTGGGACCATGCCGTTAGCCTGGAGGATACAGTAGGAGGACAGGGGAGAGTAAGAATGAGGATATGAGGAAGAATTTCACTGATATTATTGGCTCCATGATCCAGGGCCATGGACAAAGGAAATGAAGGGAGGAAATGTAATGGTCAACAGAGAAACAAGGCAAAAAAGGAAGTGACTATGGAGGCCATACCTGGAAGAAGTCTTGTTTAGTGTTTGGAGATAAGGACTAAATTAAGCAAGAAGGTTATGATCTCTGAATTCAGGAATCAGAGCTAGCACAGTTCTAGATGAAAAAAAATGTAAGATGTGGACATGGGAGGGAAACCCTCATATGGGAAGAAAGTAAATTTTTGTCTTTCTTGATGAAGTTGTCCAGGATGTGGTGTGTTTGAGGTGGAGAGGATACAGGAAAGCAGGCTTCAAAGTTCTCCTTAAATGCAACAGAATAGTCAGGCTACAACAGTAATGGATAAAGGGCAGGACTGATTCTAGCTGGAGGCCCAGAAGGAGGGGATTTTGATGTAAATGGAAGAGTCTAAGAGTAGACAAAGCAGCATGAAGAGAACAATAATTCTCTCTACCTACATCTACTACCATCCATCTACAGCCCTGCAAGCAAACTACAAAATAAGCCCTAAAATAATAGGCAGAGCTGCCAAGAGAGCATCCTTCCCTGGAGACAGAGCTTTGAAGAAAGCTCTATTGGACAGGATTAGCTAAGTGAGGGCAGTTTGGGAACCATTCAGGAAAGAAAAAATGAGAGTGAAGGAGTGGTTGGCTAAAATAACTTATGAGCTCAATGGGCTGTTGAGAAAGGATTAAGATCTGGGTAAATGGGTGAGGTTCTGAACTGCAGGAGGATGAGGCAGAGTGAGAGAGACTGGGAATAAATGACATAAGATCTGGGTCATTATTACACTTTACAGTCCTAGGGATGATGGGCCCAGGTTAGGAATGA
>NW_005877472.1:0-1165 GCF_000147115.1 Myotis lucifugus
AGGTCTCTGTACTGTTCCTACAGCCTTTCTCTCAGTATGACATTATTTCCAGGTTAAAAGTTAAAAGAGTGAACAGCCCAGGAGTCGGGAAGGAATGACAACTCTTGTGGAGAGCAGGAGTGATCCAGAGCACAGGGTCAGGAGGGAGGAGCGCAAGTGAGGGCACCAGTGGAAACAGTTGGGGGTGGGAGAACAGGAGAGGAAAACCCAGAGATTTGTGGGTAGTGGTCAAGTTCCCAGTGGAGCTCTGGTGCAAGCTCAGTGCTGGATTGATGTTAAAAGGCAGCAGAAGCTGGAGAGGGATTGGTCTGCCTGAGACCATCAGGTTTATTAGCAGTGATGGCCACCAGCAGAGTTGGTTTATTTCTTCCCAAGTTGAAGGTCAGTTGTACAGACAATTTGAAATGATGGCTTTCTCTTTCATGTGTTTATATTTTTAGGATTCGCTTTATGCTGGAAAAGATGTTGGTACTGAAGGACAAGGACATGCAGAGGGTTCTGGGCTATGACCCTGAGCCTGTAGAGAAACTGAGGAAATTGCAAAGAGCTTTGGTGAGTCACTTTTACTCATAAGTGCTTTGAGTTCCCTGTGGACGTGAACCCATCGTGGAAGTCTGGGAGGTAGTTGGAGCTGTGAGTCAGGTGACCGGCCTGGTCAGCAAGAGTTCTGAGGGATTTTTTTTAAAATATATTTTATTGATTTTTCACAGAGAGGAAGGGAGAGAGATAGAGAGTTAGAAACATCGATGAGAAAGAAATATCAATCAGGTGCCTCCTGCACATCTCCCACTTGGGATGTGCCCGCAACCCACATACATGCCCTTGACCGGAATCGAACCCGGGACCCTTCAGTCCCCAGGCCTACGCTCTATCCAATGAGCCAAATCGGTTTCGGCGAGTTCCAAGGGATTGAATGGCAACTGTGTTTCTGTGGTGAGACCCTGTGATTGGCCTGTGTGCAGTGAGTCCCTGTTAGTTAAGCATCCTCCATTCTTACCTTGTGGTGCTGGACTGGGCTGTACAGCAGAATCATCCTAGAACTTTCTGATCACTTTGGAAGAGGCCCCACAGTGTTAGCCAGAGGTGTTTAGGACCAGAGTGTTAGGCTAGGAGGAGAGGGGGCTGTCTGTTATCCTTCCCAGGTTTTTATGTGGGGTCATAGCTG
>NW_005877472.1:2323-9784 GCF_000147115.1 Myotis lucifugus
ATTCTTGGATTCAGTCCTTTGCTTTGATCACTTTGTAGATTTCCGTGCCATTCTTTTCTGGCCTGATGTGTTTCTGTTGAGAAATCATTTGATAATCTAATGGGAGATCCCTTGTATGTTACTTTCCGTCTCTCTCTTGCAGCCTGTAAGATTCTCTCTTTATCCTGAACATTTGCCATGGTAATTATGATGTGTCTTGGTGTGGGTCTTTTCGGGTTCACCTTGTTTGGGACTCTCTGGGCTTGTGTGACTTTCTTCTTCCCCACCTCAGGGAAGTTTTCTGATATTATTTCTTCGAATAGGTTTTCTAATCCATGTTCATCTTTCTGTTGTTCTGGCACCCCTATTATTCGTATGTTGTTTCGTTTCATGTTGTCCCAAAGCTCCCTTAGGCTCTCCTCCTGTCTTTTAATTTTTTTCTCCATTTGCCGTACAGTTTGAGTGTGTTTTGCTTCCTTGTCTTCTAGTTCACTAATTCGGTCCTCCGCTTCTCCCAGTCTACTGTTGATACTTTCAATGGAGTTTTTTATTGAAGCTATGTCGCTCTTCATTTCTTCTTGGGACTTACTTAAGTTGTTGATTTTTTCATCTGTTTCTTCTAGCTTCTTGCATAAGTAGTTGAGTTTTTCATCTGTTTCTTCTTGCTTTTTGAACATCCGGTGCATGTACTCTAGGAACCTTATTCTGAATTCTTTTTCCGTCATGTTGCATATCTCTGTCTCACTTAGCTGCTTTTCTGGCGAGTCCTCCTTTTCTTTCCTTTGGGGGTTTCTTTGTCTACCCATGTTTGATCTCACTGACATGACTAGTTGTTGAATCGTTCAGTGGCTGGACCCTGGGTGGCAGTGGCTGCTCCCTGGGTGGCAGTGGCTCCTCGGGCTGTTGTGGTAGCAGCGGCTCCTCTGTTGATAGCAGAGCCTCTGGTGGGTGCAACAATTTACATTTATTTTAAATTAAGAATGAATTTTTAATTAACAGCAAGTAAAATCATTACTAGTTTAGAAATAATTAAAACACTATTAGCTCATTTATTTACAGCCTAAAGATTTTTTTACTATTAAATCTTTATTATTCAGATTATCACAGTTGTTCCTCTTCCCCGCCCCCCTCATAGCTCCCCTCCACCCATTCCCACCCCACCCTCTGCCCTTATCCCTGCCACCCACTGTCCTCATCCATAGGTGTACAATTTTTTCCAGTGTCTTCCCACACCCCCACACCACTTTCCCCCCTGAGAGTAGTCAGTCCACTCCCTTTCTATGCCCCTGATTCTATTATATTCACCAGTTTATTCTGTTCATCAGATTGTTTATTTGCTTGATTTTTAGATTCACTTGTTGATAGATATGTATTTGTTGTTCATGATTTGTATCTTTACCTTTTTCTTCTTCTTTCTCTTCTTAAAGGATACCTTTCAGCATTTCATATAATACTGGTTTGGTGGTGATGAACTCCTTTAGCTTTTTCTTACCTGTGAAGCTCTTTATCTGACCTTCAATTATGAATGATAGCTTTGATGGGTAAAGTAATCCAAGTTGTAGGTTCTTGCTATTCATCACTTTGAATATTTCTTGCCACTCCCTTCTGCCCTGCATAGTTTCTGTTGAGAAATCAGCTGACAGTCATATGGGTACTCACTTGTAGGTAACTGATTGTTTTTCTCTAGCTGCTTTTAAGATTTTCTCTTTGTATTTTGCTCTTGGCCTTTTAATTATGATGTGTCTTGGTGTGGTCCTCTTTGGATCCCTTTTGTTTTGGGTTCTGTGCACTTCCTGGACTTGTAAGTCTATTTCTTTCACCAGGTAGGGGAAGTTTTCTGTCATGATTTCTTCAAATAGGTTTTCAATATCTTTCTCTCTCTCTTCTTCTGGCACCCCAATAATTTGGATGTTGGTACACTTGCAGTTGTCCTAGAGGCTCCTTACACTATCTTCATATTTTTGGATTCTTTTCTTCTTTTTGTGTTTCTGGTTGGGTGATTTTTGCTTCTTCGTATTTCAAATCTTTGACTTGATTCTCGTGATCCTCTAGTCTGCTGTTGGAACTCTGGATAATATCTTTATTTCAGTCAGTGTATGCTTAATTTCTAGTTGGTCCTTTTTCATAACTTTGAGGGTCCCACTAAATTTATCAGCGGTCTCACTAGATTTCTTGAGGGTCTCACTAAATTTATCGGTGGTTTCTAGAAAGTTCTTGAAAAACCTTGAAAGTGTGATTTTTGAACTATATATCCAGTAGTTTGCTTTCCTCCATTTCTGTAATTTGTTACTTGTTTCTTTGTCTCCGCATTTTTTATGCTTCCCTGTGTTGATAGAGTAACTTTCTGTGTTAGGTGTCCTATAGCGACCAGTGGCTCAGCCTCCCCAATTACCTGAGCTGGACACTTTTGGTGCTCCCTTTTGTGGGCTTTGTGCAGAGTCTTGTTGTAGTTAAGTCTTGATTGTTGTAGGCATCACTGGGAGGAATTGACCTCCAGGCCATTTGGCTGTGAGAATCATCTGTGTCTGCAGTGGCAGAACTTCTGAGCTGGAGACACTCTTCTGGGGAAAGACTTGCTTCAGTGGGACTTTAGTGCTCACTGAGTCTGCCCCCTGAGTGTGTCCCTTATGGATCTGAGTAGTTGTAATCTGGATGTTCCCACTCTGACCCCTGGGGACACTGGCCTTTGGATCTCTAAGGTGCTGCTAATTTAGTCTCTGCCTGAGGCTACACAGCAGGAGCTAAGGAGAGATTCCTCTTCTTTGTTTGTGGTTTGGAGGTGCCCAGATGAGGCCCAGCTGTGAAGCAATGCAAGCTGCTGTGGGGCCTTGGACCTTCTTTTGGAAGTTCTGGGTATCTCTGATTCAGCTGCAGTTTGCTGGGTAATGTTCAGATTTCAAAGCGCCAGGCCTTTCATATGCAAAGCCTCTGTGCACAGCTTGGGTATGGTGGGGTCTCAGGGGATCAACAGGGCGGTCCAAGCAGCTATGGCTTCTCCCCAGTCCCACCCTAAGAGGCTCGCATCCCAGGGTCCCTTTAATCACTGCAAGCACCTCTAAGAGAAAGCCACCCTTGAGTTCTGCCTGATTCCAGACAGTCCAGTTTTCCCCGTATGAGTCTGGGTCTCCAAAGATTCACCTGGAACTGGAGTTCAGAGCAGTCCAGAGCTTGAGACTCCCTCCCGATTGAAAAAGACAACCATGTCCTCAGCTGCCAGCCCTCTCCATGTACGCCACTCCTCAGTTGCCAGCCCTTTTGACTTGCACCTCTGTACCTCTGCACTTTACTTCCACACCTCTGCTGAGTCTCAGTGCTTGTCTCTTTCCTTCTAGTTGTAGAATTTCCACTCAGCCAGCCTTCCACACCTCCTCTGAGTCTCAGTGCTTGTCTCTTTCCTTCTAGTTGTAGAATTTCCACTCAGCCAGCCTTCCTGTAGTTCTGCATGATGTCTGTTTTGTCTTTTAGTTGTATTTTTTAAGTGGTTGTGTGAGGCAGCAATTTCCAGTGTTTACCCATGCCACCATTTTGGTTTCCCCAGCCAGCCTAAATGTTTAAATTCTGTTCAGAGGATACCTGCATATTGGCTCTCTAAATGTCTTTCTTGCAGGTGCTAATTTAAGACTCTTTGCACAGAAATCTATGTACAATATCTTTTTGTTAAAATAATTTCCAATCAGGCTGTTGTGGCTCAGTGATTGAGCGTCAAACAATGAACCAGGAAATCACTGTTCCAACCCGATCAGGCACATGTCCAGTTTGGGGGCTTGATCCCCATTATGGGGCATGCAGGAGGCAGCCTATCAATGATTGTCTCTCATCATTGATGTTTATATACCTCCCTCCTTCTTCTTTTCCCTCTGAACTTAATAAAAATATATATTTTAACATTAAGTAAATAACGTATTTTCCAAACACACAGCTTTACTTTGTTCATTTTTCTTATAAACTACACATTAGTGAATCATTTGTGAAATTGTTTCTTAGGCAGTTGGCTGGGAGCTGAGCTCTCTTGATAAGACTCCACAAAATAAAATGAATGTGTTGTTACCTAAAAGAAACAGATTGATTTCAATAATTCATCTGATGGGAAAACAATAATTATTAGACATGTGGTAGACAAAGTTAGAATGAAGTAGTCAATTTCCATTTATTCTACTTTTTGTTTCTTTATATTTTCTTTACCCAGATAGGTTTTAAGTTTCATAGGGAGATTGTCCTAATATTTGTGTTTTTCAAAGCAGTTAACATTGGGCATGAGCTGCTTGCAGAGCAGTTTAGAATGCGGCCCATAGGGCAGTTTGAAATGGGTGGCATGGAAACAGTGGAATGTGAGGTGCAGAGTCGTTGGACGTGGAGTTGGTGGTGTGGAGTCGGTTGAGTGCAGAGTCAATGTGTGAAGAGTCAGTGTGTGAAGAGTTGGTGGACGTAGATTCGGTGGACATAGAGTCGGTGAACTTAGAGTCGGTGAACTTAGAGTCGGTGAGAGCAGAATTGGTGAGTGCAGAGCCTCTTCATGTGTAAGAAGTGACTGTCCCTGCCTCCCGCTCAGGGCTGTTGAGGAGAGTGAATGTTTCAAGGACAGAGGGCGCCTAGTGCAGGGCTCTGGATGGGCAGAGAGACAGTGCCCAGGTGAATCCATAGTCTGTGAGCAAACCCTTCTGGCTGCCAGGCTTTGATCAAAACTATGTCCACTGATGGGAGGTCCATGGCTTCCCTTCTACCAAGAATCTTGGGTTCTGGCTCCTTAGGGGAAAATGGACAGGAGATGGAAAGGCAGCAGTTACCACCCGCTCCCAGTCATTAGAAATCCTGAATGGAGAAAACTGCCACTGAGAGAAATGGTCCCTTGGATGCGTGTTCCCACACTGTGAAGGCATTCAGGGGAGACTCAGACCCCTAAGAAACCCAGTGGTTCTGGGAGGGCTCGAGGGAGGGAGCAGAGATGAGGGGAAAGAGCCAAATGGCTTCCCCATGTGTGCTGGGCACTGGGACAGGAGTAAGTCCAGCAGACTCCTCTCGTGAGGGGACCTTCCAGGGACCAGCCATGGCGTCCCACACCCAACATGTGCCTGACACCCAGAGGCCCATAGTATTATTTGTTGTGTCTGAGCCCTCATTTCCAGGAAACTGCCGAGAGCTGTTGGTTTTCCAAGAGGACATGTGGAAACTGTTCAGATAGGAACTCTGTGTTGAATGAAAGCTTGCCCGAATAGCTATTTATTTCCAGCCCCAGATCAGTGGAGTGACAGTGGAATTGAGAGGCCTAGACTCAGCACTTAAACCCTGGACAGACTCTTAGCCCACCCCTTCCTTGTTATGGAAATGGGCTCAGCGAAATCTCATGCCTATCAGTAGCTGTATATTTCAGACCCTCTTGTACCACATGTACAACATATTGGGGCACTGTTAGGTTTATGTGGTGCCCTTCTCTGACTTTCTGCTACTGGTTTGTTGCTTTTGCCGACATAGTGACCTGCTGATGGTGAAGAGTTTCTTATTAAGCTCAGTGGCTTGACTGGACTGGGCAACATTTAAGGTCTTCAAAACAGACCAGGCCTTCCTGGCCAGGGCTGATGCCCAGGTTGGAGGAACCTTACCCAGGGGTTTCCTGTGAGAGACAGCCGATCAATGATTCTCTCTCATCATTCATGTTTCTATCTCTCCCTCTCCCTTCCTCTCTGTGATATATATATATATGTTTAAAATACATTTTATTTATTCATAAAGTGTGTGTGTGTGAGTGTGAGTGAATGTTTAAAAAAACCTCAAAACCAGATAGGGCCTGACTGCTGTGTTGCTTTTCTGTAAGGATGGATGTAGGTGGGTGACTATTGCAAAAAGGGTCTCTACTAGTGTTTAACATGTGGGTTGCGCTGTGATTTGGAAGTCCCTAAAACCTTTCCAAGACATGTTAAACCTGCTAAGGAGCCGCAGAACTGCCCATCATCATATTCCTTGCTTTAAAGCCCAGTGCTGTACGCCCCTTTGTTCAGACACCACTGAGAGACATTGGGTGTCTTCATCACCTAGGCCACTGGGTCAGCATGTGTGTTAGTGGCTGTAGGTCTCCCAGCTGGGCTCTGTGTTGGAGTCACTTCTGTGCAGCTGTGTTTTTGGAATTGCGAAGGTGTATGGAGGCCCTTCATTCTGGGGGAATGAGGATAGAGGCATGGGGGTGGGGCCTGTCCAGAGGGTGCCCCGGGGTACATACTCACCCCACCCCTCTTCCTGCACTAGGATCGTGGACACATTCCCCAGTGGTTTCTTGAGGAGCTGTTGGGGGACAGCATGGCCCTCGAGGCTGAACAGGTCCAGACGATGAACCAGCCTGCCCACCTGAGCTGGGAGATGGAGCAGCTGTCAGAAGGTAGGTAGCAGCCCCTGGTGCCTGGGAGCCAGCCTGGATGTGACTTCCTCATCCAGGGAGCTGAGCCCTTGGATCTGAATCTCATTGTCAGCTCATCCTCACCCCAAGGGAATAAGATTTTATTTAAAAGCCATTTGGAACTGTGTCATTGCAATTCTCCCCAAGGAGAACATGAAGGGTCTGGCAGCCTTGACGTGAGGACATGAATTACAAAGTAACAGATTTCTCAGCTCCCATGTGGACAGTCCCAGGAGCTTCCAGATGACAGCACGCTGGCACCCTTAGGATGTCTTAGATCTGTCTGTGGGGGATTAAAAGCTCTGGATGGCAGGAGACTTCCCCAGTGGTTACTAACCTCCAGTATACCTGACCCTGGGCATGATTTCCTCCATTCATTTCATAATTGGGCAGATGGGTGCAGTCTGTACTCTGTCCCCCCTGGGCAGGGGTTGCTACATGTTGGCTTCTCAGGGGAGCCAGGCCTCTTCCCATCCCTCTTGTATTTGCCCCCTCACAGCCCCAGAGGAGGTGTGGGGCTGGCCAGAGGATAGTGGTCTGGGCGCAGGCAGTGCACCAAGCAAACAAGTAGCCAATTCTTGTGCTCAAGAACATCACGTGTGCACCTGAGGGTGCAGGTGAAGGTGTGCTTAGATCTCTGCAGAGCTGAGGAGGGCCCTGGGTGTGTTGGGGCGGGAGAAAGGTGCTGCTTTTCCAATATTGATCAACATTCCTAAGCATCATGGAGAGACTGTTGAAAGAACCTGGATATTCCTTCTCTTCAAGGGTTCCCATCAGTTCCAAACCTAAAATTAGTTCATTGAACTGTGAATCTGTGTGAGAAGCCAGTTTTTTTTTTTTTTCTGGGGTTTGTTATCTCGGCACTCCTGGGACCAAGTGTGGGCCAAACAGGGATCCCTGTTCTAGGACTTCAGGTTCCTGGGGAGGACCACTGCCAAGTGTTCAGGTTCATGGGGAGGACCACTGCCCCCTGGTGGAAGGCAGGAGTGGGGCCAGCTGGCAGGGATCTCTCAGATCTCATGTTTCTGTTAGAGACCAGGGAGGCTGGTGGGTTGGGAAGTCTCCCTGATTCAGGCCCTCTGTGTAGTTTGTGAACC
>NW_005877473.1:0-5079 GCF_000147115.1 Myotis lucifugus
GAGATAGAGATAGAGATAGAGATAGAGATATTAGATAGAGATAGATAGAGAAACGGAGAGAGGGAGTGAGAGAGGGCAGACTCCACTTTTACCTTAGTTTGATCTGCTTTGCTATGAGTTTGTTAAGATAAAGGTCTTGCAGGGAACAGACTGACATATCTTAGATGGAAAGGGAGGTGGAGGGAGTGGGAAGAGGTTAACCAAAGGACATATATGCATACATGCATAGCCCATGGACGCAGACAACAGTGTTATGAAGGCCTGGGGTGGGGTGCAGGTTGGGTGCAGAGGAGCAAAGGGGGCAGGGGGTGAGGGACATCTGTAGTACTGTCAACAATTAAAAAGAAGAAACAGTTTTTACAAAAAGGTCTTTCCCTGGCTATTTATCCCACTAAGGTCAACTGTGCTGATGGCTAACTCACGGGCAGCCTTCAGCTGGCCCGGAGGAGCCCAGGACCAGGCAGGGAGAGATGGCGAAGAGATCAGCAGAGCTCAGGAGGCGACTAGGAAGGCATTGAGGGGTGGGTGGGGAGGGTTGGGGTGGTCTGTGCTGGGCTCCCGTGGGTGGGGTGGGCGGGAGCTGGTGGCAAGCTGCCAGGCCTCAGGAGCACACCAGGCATAAGTCTGGAATGAGGAGCTGGGGAGGAGGAGGGCTAGAGACATGCCCGGTGGGCAGGACCAGGAGGGGCTGTGGTGGGGCACACAGTCGGGAGACCTAGGGGAGGGGAACCGGGTCTGGGATGAGGACCCGGGGAAAGGAGATGAGATGGTGCAGGCCTTCTCGGCCCTTCCTCCCCACCCCAAAGGGTTGCTCTCTGCTCTCCTCCAGCTCCTGTGGAATCCTCACACTTCGGTGTTTTCTATTCATTCTCTCCTCCAAGCAACACGTCATGGAACTGAAGCTTCTTTGTAAATTTTAAAAGATGTATAACCTTAAATGTAAGAGTTGAGTGGAATAATTTATACTTCCCTGTCAAACCCCCCACGTATGCAAACTTATAGAGAGCTGTAAGCATTTTCTTATCACTCGGTGGTTGCCCTTCCCGTCCCTGTGTTGGCCAGAGGAGAGGCCTTGATAGGAGACCAGCGTCTGGTTCTGACCCCCTGACCTTGGACGAGCCACGGCCTCTTTGGGTCTCATGACCCAGAGTTCTCCACCTTCTGCTTCTGATCTTCGTGTAAGTTCTGGTCCGGATATCTTTTGCTAGGTGGGCAGAGCTGGAGGCGGGCCTGGCCAGGTGGCGGCTGCCCTGGGAACAGCACCCCGATTTTCTCTCCTTTGAGAGGCAGGACAAGGCCCTCTCCCTGGTCTGGCATCCCACAGGGCCATGCCTTTTGGCATTATCCAGGAAGCTGGGACCCCTTGGGGAACCCCGGAGACTGGGGAAGCCTGGGCAAAGGTGGAGACTCGGCTGAATGTCAGAGGCCCAGTGTCTGCTCAGGGCAGGGAGTGGACAACCAGCAGGTTCCAGGTCTGCTCAACACTAGACTGTGCCCTGTGCCGAGTCCTCTCCCTGTCTGGGCACCAGTGTCCCTGCCCAATTAAAGGCAGGTTGCCATTAGATGACCAATGAAACTTCCCCAGCCCTGGCTACGGCCTGGGCAACCCTAGGCCATGGTGTCCTTGCCTGTACCCCCCAGACCTGTGGGTAACCTGGGCAGCACAGGGAGGGGGCGGCCTTCCCCACCAGGGCCAGCACATCTCGAGAGACAGGGGACAGGCAGGTGGCATGGATACCAGGGGTCTTGGGTAGCAAGATGCCTATTTGAGGAATTTGGGAGTGAACAGAGAAGCCTCAGGCCCAGCCTGTGCCACCTCCTCCTGCTTTTGCCCCGAAACTCAGTCCTCTCCACATGCAGCCCGGGTCCTGTCGACGTGCACACCTGAGTCCGTCGGAAGGTCAGCCACCCCTGCGCCTCCTTGTTCCGCAGCAGCAGCAGCAGGAACTTCCTCCTGACACCCCCTCTGGGCCCAGCTCTGTTTGGGGTTCCCCCGGGAGGAGGGGAGGAGCACAGGGGCTCATCCCTCTCCTTTGTGCTGCCTCTCCCTCCCACTTCCGCTGCCTGCACAGCTCCGGGTGACCTTTCACCCCTCCCTTGGATGTCCTTCAAAGGCAGCTCCTGGGGTTAATAACTTTGGCTGGCAGCCCCACACAAAGCCAGGCCCGGAAACGATTGTCCGGAGGACAATGGCTGCGCAGCCCAATAATGAGGCCTCCGCAGTGTTGTCTGACGTCCTAGGTTGCCCTGGCGAAGGAGGAGGGGCGCGGGGCTGCCCTGCCCTGGCCTCCCAGAGATGAATTATTCCCAGGGCCCACGGTGGGTCCTCCTGACGAGGCACCAGGCTCCCGCGCCCTCCAATCAGCACATTTTCATGCAGGTGGATGTCACCTGGGCCGAGGGGGCGCGGGGAGGCGGGCAGGGGGAGGAGACACCTGCTGTGCACACACCTCTCTCCAGCTCATTGTTCGGCTCCCCTGTTCTGGGTGGGAGCACCTCACAGTTTAGCAACTGGTTGGTGCTGGAAAATCAACAAGGTTGGGGAGACCTCAGCCTGCCACCTGATGCCAAGCATGTGGCACTTTCTGGAGCCCGGCGTCCCTCCTCCCCTCCTCGCTGTGTGACCCAGGGGAGCTGGGTAACCTCTCTGAGTCTCTGCTTACGCAGGTGCAGGTGGGAACGAAGAGGCGGCTCTCCCCTGGCCACTCTGTGGGGGACGCAGAGTCCTCTGGCTGTGGGGGTAGCCCGTCCTCAATTATAATTCAACTTCTTTTTATGCAAGCCCCTGCCTTGTGTCCAAAATCTGACTGGGAGTTACTCAGGACATACTGTGCCACATGTTGTTCCTCCCCTCTGCCCTCTGCCCTCTGCACGTGCTGGGCACCGGGATCCTGATGAAGCCATGGGAAGTGGTTGCTGAGGCGCCCGAGTGTCCTCAGCCCTGCTGTCTGCTGGAGAGGCTGACAAATCCCAGAAACGGTGACCTAATCAGTATGGACTGTGGCGCTGGGCCTGTGTGGGAGACGGGACTATTGGAACATGCAGGGAAAGAAGCCCTGATTGGCACCCAGAGACCACATGCCACCTCTCATTTATGCCTGAGCACAGCCCTCCTCTGGGGGCAGCACCACACTAGGCAGTAAGACATTCGTGGTGCCCTTGAACAGTGTTCTTCCTCCCTACAGCTTTACCCTAAGGAATGGTTTAGGGTGGGGTCATTTTCGTTTTAAATCAACTCTATTGAGATATAATATAAACATACTATAATGCATGGGTTTTGACAGCTATCTCCATCCCTATAACTACTGTCCCAATTGAGGTACAGACTCAGCCATCACCCCAGAAAGGCCCTGTGAACACCAGGGTTCCAGGCCTCCAGGGTTTGTGACCGCCTGGCTCAGTCTCAGAGCTGGTCACAGGCAGGCCGTCCAGCAGGAGCCCCTCACTCTTCCGCATGCGCAGCGCCACCTGGGGACCTGCTGAAAGCTGGTTCAGCCCAGGGGCCTGGGGCTCTGCATTCCCAAGCAGCTTGGCCACGCTTTCAGGCTCCGAGTCTCTCAGGGGCAGATGAGGGAACTGGGGCTCCGAGCTTGGATGTGCCCAGTGTGCAAACGCTGGTCCTGTGCTCCTGGCCAAACGCCCATTGTGCCCCACTGCCCTCCAGTCCTTCTCCTTTGGATCTCTGCCCGAACCCCACATCCCACAAGAGGTAGGAATGTGAACCTTTCGCCTCTCCCTCTGAGTGTTGTCTGTCCCCTCCTGCCCACTCCACCTTCCCTGCACCCCGTGAGCCACTCTCCTGGAAAGCACCCCTTCCTCTACCTGCTTCTGAATGAGCTGCTCGTTCCCATCAGCACACACTTTTGTGGTCCACCTGGTCCACATTGTGCGCCCATTCGACCGATGGCGAAGTGCTTATGGAACAAGTGCTTGGTGGGGTCTGTCTCATCATCCAGGAGGAAGGTCAAGCAAAAGCTGGATGAAGTTAATCAGATGCAATTACACACTAGGCTATGCGGGCCGGGGCTGCCCAGTTCATTCCCCTTGATTGACAGACAGTGTTGAGGATCAGCCTCCGCCCTCACCGCCCCAGTTCCCCCAGTTCCAGCCAGGAGCAGACAGAGCAGACCTGGAGGAAGAGCAGGGGTTGAGAAGGGCTCCGAGAAAACTATAGGACAGGCAGAAGAGAGCAGGCGGATGGGCGAAGGCGAAGAGAAGACACTGCCAGTGGACACTGAGTCCTTTACATAGAAGAATTGGGGAGAAGGTCCTGGAGACATGGCTGGCACAACCGCACTGCCGGGGCACCCTCACTGCCAGGACACCCTCACTACAGGCACAAGCTCACTGCCAGGACACCCTCACTGCTGGGGCACCCTCACTGCTGGGACACCCTCACTGCCGGGACACCCTCACTACAGGCACAACCTCACTGCCGAGACACCCTCACTCCCGACACAACCTCACTGCCGGGACGCCCTAACTGCCGGGACACCCTCACTACCGAGACAACCTCAGTGCCAGCACACCCTCTCTGATGCGACAACCTCACTACCGAGACAACCTCACTGCCGGCATACTCTCTCTGACTGGACACCCTCACTGCTGGGACACCTTCACTGCCTGGACACCTTCACTGCTGGGACAACCTCACTACCAAGACAACCTCACTCCCGGCACACCCTCTCTTTGGGACAACGTCACTGCCGGGTCACCCTCTCTGATGGGACAACCTCACTTCCAGGCCACGAGGATACCACAGGGTGGTTCTGCTCTATCTGGGTCTCTCTGAGCACAGTGCATGGGGTTCCACCTCAGGGAGTCCCAGAGTGTGTCTGAGGATCAGGGTTCATGAGTCCTGGGCCTTGGAGGCTGGACTAGGGAAGAGAAGGTGTTTTTTCTGGGGGTCCCGGGCCATGTTCAGAGTCGGTTAGTTCTATGGCATTTAAGGAGAAGCAGGCTTTACTTCACTCGTGGGAAGAACTGGGTTCTAACACACCTCCTGCAACTGAGCCACCTGAGGAGGCAGGGTTTTCAGTCCCTGGATGTGGTCAGCGAGACCAGGTGAGGACAAAGTTA
>NW_005877473.1:5179-8725 GCF_000147115.1 Myotis lucifugus
TTTGGCCCACTCCCCGAGAGTCCTCCAGGGGAGGGTGTCCCGGCCTCGTGTCCATCTTCATGTCTGGGGTGCAGCCCAGAGCAGCTTCCCCTGTGGCTACGTGCCTGGGCCCGGGCCCATAGATCCTCACCAGGAACCTCAGGGCCAGAGGTAGGAACAAGGTGACAGTGTAGGGCTAGGAGAGAGGACAGCAACGGGTCCACAGGCTGCATCTGAAATCTTTACGCATCTGAAAAAATGGGCCTGGACTTTTTAAATAAGAGGCTGGTGCTAGTGATACAGAAATGAGAGTTAAAATAGCGAGCGAGGCCTGTCTATAATAAGAAGGTTATGAGACTCCAGATTGCTGTGGGCTGAATGTCTTGTAGGGTTAAGGGGAGGATCAGATGTGAGTGGAGTTTGGCCATGACCAGCCCTGGGAGTCAGCTCAGCCCTGCCCCGGCCAGCTGTGTGTCCTTGGGTATAGCAAGGCTATTTCCTCTTTCCCAAATTGGTGAGATTGTCCTCAAGATATTTAAGTTCCTTCAGGTGTAGATACGCTAGAATTGAGTGGTGTTAGGGACTCCATCCAAATTTCTGTCCAGCAGTAGATTCAGCTGAGCTGGACCACCCTGCGGCGGTGGGATCAGTGTCCAGCCGGCCGGCATGGCTCTCCGGCAGAGGCCCTGAGCACACAGGAGAGGTGGGCGATAAGGATGATCTGGGGGGCGGGGGGGGGGAGACATTGGATTGTCCTCAGTTCCTTCAGTCAAGCATTGAGGGAGCTTTGCCTGCCTGCCAGCCGCCTGCCACTCAGACCAGGAACGTCCCCACGGGACCTCGCAGGGCTTGCCTGGCCCGTGTTCCACGGAGCAGGAACAACGGCTGGGCCACGGTGCAGACGTGAGGTGAGGCGCACAGCTGTCTTTGGAGCAAACTCATAAGGAGCCGCACGTCTGCAATCTGCTCCCGGCCAAGTGAGGGGACGGGTTTCACGTCTCAGCGAATGGCCCACAGGCCCCTCCATCACACACGCGCCCGGCCCTGCTCTCCAGGGGCGGAGGGGTGGGGAGCTTCTCCCTGGGCTGGCTCTGTGGATAGGGGAAGCCGAGGCTCACAGACTGGCTCCAGGAATTCGGTCTGTTGCTCTAGCTGCGTGGCTCATCTCTGCAGCTCAGATCCTCGCCCTGGAAGAGCCGGGACCTCCACAGGAGGACCTTCTAAGGGGATGCAGGACCCCGACCAGGAGAGCTGACGGATGCTGGCTGCATGCAGCCTTCAAGATGGAAAAGCCAACATGTCAAAAACCCTCTACCCCGGATCCCCAAGCAATCTTTCCACTGGTTCCCATTGCCCCCAGAATACGTCTTAACCAGCACCCCAGTCAGTGGAGTCCCCACATTCGCTGAGCCCTTGGCCGTCTCTGCACTAGAGGGTTAGTCCCAACACTAGCACATGACTGTGGGTTTACTTGTGGGATGTGCTTCCTCTGGCAGCTGCCAGAATTACTTGTAAATATCATCTCTCTGGTGGACAGGACAGGACCAGTGTACAGTGGGGCCTTGACTTACGAGTGTCCCGACTAAGGAGTTTTTGAGATACCAGCTGTCTCTCGGCCGATTTTTTTGCATTGACTTGACAGAGTAATTTGAGTTAACGAGCTCCTTAACGAGCTCAGTCTCGGAACGAATTAAACTTGTAAGTCAAGGCCCCGCTGTACATAATACAAAATATCTGGTGGTGGCCATTGTCACAACACCCATACCCCTACCAACACCCACACCAAACGAAATGCACAAATGGTTTCTTAGAAAATGACTAAAAAAGTTACCCATGATCTCCTTTCTACCTAATTCCCTAACAGGGCAACACGAAACACCTGGGGAGTCATACAATTTTGGCTGACAGTCAAGAAGATGGCACCTAGCGAGTAGTTGTCAAGTGCTTTTGAGTGAATGAAGGCATGAGTGAATGAACAGTGAATGAAATTAAAGCTCTTCCGGCGCTTCTCAACGTCACGGACACTCTGCAGTTCTTCCTGAACCCACAGCATCACTTTGAGAACTTTTGTCAAGTGACATGTGGCAACATGCTGTCGGTGAGGTTTTACCATGGAAACATTTCCATCCCTGCACACCAAGCCACCCGCCCTCTCTGGGGAGCGCGTCTCTCAGAATGGGCTTTGCAAGAAAGGTGCACCAAACTCCCAGGAGGTGGGAGCCATAGCTGTTCCAGTAGTGGAGATACACAGTGGGGCGGGGGAGGGGGGGTGGTAGGGAGGGGTGGTAGTCGGGGGGGAGGGGTGGTGTCGAGGTGGGCGGGCCTGCCGAGGGCAGAGCATGTTTGTCAGTAACTTTGTAAACTGACTTTCTGAACCACTGTGATCTGTGTAGCCTTGGCGTGCATTCACTTGACTCTTTTCCGGTACTCTCTCTTTCCTAATTATGTCAGCTTTGACTTACTGTAGTATCAGGGTGCAACTCCTGAGATGCTTTGTAAGGTGAAACAGGAGCTTGTTGTGAGGCTCGATATAAATGAAGCCCCGGTCAGCACAGCAGCCACCTGCATGGGGCACACGCAGGCCCACCTGGTAAAGGTTGGACATTCACGTGAGAGCCACCTCTGTTGGCTTGTTGCTGCCCATGGGCTCCAGGATCTCTGGATGACAGTCTTCTCCCTCTTTCCTGCCATCCCTGCCCCTGACATGGGCAGCAAGGACATCCTGCCCCCTGGTTGAGGGTGGAAGCCCAGGCTGGAGGCATGAAGGGTGGGGTGGAGGAGAAAGAACTCCTTCCTCAGGAGGCCCTGGGTGTCATAGAATTCCACGTGCCTGAAGTGGAAGGGGGACTAAGGAGCATCGAGTCCAGAGGTGGGCAACCCCTGGCACGCGTGTCAAACATGGCACGCCAGTAACTTTTGCTGGCACGCGAAACCTCTTATAATCTTCCATTTACAATTTTTTTCTTAATATCAACTTTTTTTATTTTTCAGATAAATTCAGTGTAGGTGCATCTTAGATAAATAAATAATTTTACATAACAAGTTATCTTAAAGACCATAGACATGGATTGACCAGAGAGGGGAAGAGCAATTTCTATGCCTCTGCCTTAACTCTCCCTGCCTTCCTAGATCCGACCAGTGTTTTGGTTTCATCCACATACGCTTGTGAATCTCTGTTCTCAGTGATGAATTTTGCTAAGTCTCGTAATAGGAGTAGCCTGACGGATGAAAGTAGTAGCTCCTGCATATCTCTGAAGGTCACGAAATATAAACCTGATGTAAAATCTCTGTCATCAGTGATGCAGCAGCAAAAGTCCCACTGATAATATCAAACGGAGTCATAAAGTTTTCTGTAGGACTATCAGTGTACATGTATACATTTACAAATAAATGTATTTTTCATCATCATATACTGTGAACTTACCATTAATCAATAAAGCTCCTTCTATATGTTCATGGAATGGAATATAAGTTGAATTGCTCTTTTCAACCCCAGGGGTGTGGTTCTAACCTGAGGACACATTTTATTTCTGATCCTCTGGGTCTGTCCAGGCTGCTGTGGGAGGT
>NW_005877474.1:0-8625 GCF_000147115.1 Myotis lucifugus
GATTGTTTAGTGGAGACAATAGTAGCTCAAGCAATTTCCTGACCTAATGGGCTCAGAGTAAATCTTAATTAATATTTACTGACCTTTAAGATAGTCTGTCTGTTACCAGAATTGCCTGCCTAAGGGCTATGTGTATCCAAAATTGAATAAAAGGTTGGCAAGGCCTGGATACCAGTGGAAGTCCTTCCCCTTGCGTTGGACTTTCCACCTGGCCCCCATTATTTCCAAATTATTATTTCTTATCTTGTCTGTCATTTGCACGTGGCCCTTCTCCAGATCCCAAACCCTGAACCACACGGGACGTGGCTCACACAAGTAAGCAAGTGGGTGTCATCCTGGATTACCACATGTACATACACCAATGAAATGGAGGGGAATACCCTGACATAAAACCTGATGAAGCCTTACCTGCATCAAACGGAGTCTTCTCTGTGCCAGAGGATACAATCCACAGAGGCAAATGCAACTTCCAGAAATGATGTGTTAAAAGTGATCTCCACCCTAGCTGGTTTGGCTCAGTGGATAGAGCGTCAGCCTGCGAACTGAAAGGTCCTAGGTTCTATTCCAGTCAAGGGCACATGCCTGATTTGTGGGCTTGATCCCCAGTGGGGGACTTGCAGGAGGCAGCCAATCCATGATTCTCTCTCATCATGGATGTTTCTCTCTCTCTCCCTCTTCCTTCCTCTCTGAAAACAATAATATATATATATATATATATATATATATATATCTCCAACTTTCAGACATTCCTGTGGATTTCCTCCTTAAAATTGATAATGGAATGAAACGCCCTCTGGTAGTGATGTCTGCTTGTGAACATTCTTCTCCATTCCCAATGGTGAAGTTTGGAAGTCAGTGACCAGTGACTCACAGTTAGCTTCAAATATATTATGAAAGCACTCGTGTGTTGGAAACTAACAGTTGAAAATGGTTACGTCAGGACCTAATTCCCCTCCCCTGCCCTACCCCCCAGGCCATGCAGGCAGATATTGGTTATGAGGCTGAAGTAACTCTGTAGGAACTGAGATCTCAGTGAGAGGCTGGAGGCAGGGAGGGGCTCGAACCAAGAACATGACTGCAATTGGAATTCATGTAAGCACTTTCACTAAACAAAGAGTTGCAATGGTCTGTGTGAGGATGAAGAACTAGAAGGTGAAACCACAACTCTCCCTGAGTAGATGGGCAATTTCATACTCACACCAGCAGCCTTTCTTGCTGACTTCCTCATTCTCTACGGAGACCAAGACTCAACATGGCTGAGTTCCAGAGTGTTTCAGAGGGACACGACCTGGGATATGAGACTTGGATGACTAAGATATATGATCATTTAGGACAATAGCATTGCTTAAAAATAAACCTTTGCCGAAACCGGTTTGGCTCAGTGGATAGAGCTTCGACCTGCAGACTGAAGGGTCCCAGGTTCGATTCCGGTCAAGGGCATGTACCTGGGTTGCGGGCACATCCCTAGTAGGAGATGTGCAGGAGGCAGCTGATCGATGTTTCTCTCTCATCGATGTTTCTAACTCTCTGTCTCTCTCCCTTCCTCTCTGTAAAAAATCAATAAAATATATTTTTAAAAAAATAAATAAAAATAAACCTTTTAAAGAAAATTGTTGTAAACTGCATTACTAAAATAAATGTTGTGTCCAACACTTGAATTAAATTACCTTGAATACTGTTTTTTCACTACACACATTATTTCATCAAGAATTTGAATATAACACTTATTCCAAAATAAACACATCAAAAATAAACATTGCTGATTTACCTCAGAAAAAGTCATTGACTATCCGTCCTTGATAATATTATCCAAATAAAATTTCAAGAATATGTACAGACAGGGTATTCTATCTCCTTTTATGAGGAACCCACTTCTATCAGAATAGGACCCCACTCTTGTGACCTCATATAACCTTAATGACCTCCCTAAACCCCCTATCTCCAAATACAGACATATTGGGAGTTAGACCTTCAAAATATCCATTGTGAGGGGACACAATTCGGTCCTTGAAAGCGATTCAAGTTCACTATGTGTTATATAAAACCACCCCAAAACGGATTCTCTTAATGCAACAATACTTCAGTATTTCTTATGAGTCTATGGGTTGGCCAGGTGGTTCTTCTGCTTCATGTGCTATTGGCAAAAGTTTTTTCCCTAGATCAAAACATGATTTCCCAAAACAAAACAAAAAAACACCATTTTCTGACCTTCCAGACTTCCATGTTATTCCTTCGCTTGCAGCATCCACTAACAAGTCTCCTTCCAGCCTCTATCCACTAGCCAGTCAGTCCCAAGGCCATGTCACATGCATTACGTTTTTAATAGGGAGCACCTCAATCTCAGGAACTCTTTTCTCTTACAACTAGTCTTTGTTGTGAAATAAAACACCCAAAGTTTAATGGCTTAAATCAACCAAAATTCATCATTGCACGTAATTCCGGGGTGGCTGAGCCCTTCTCTGCTACCCATCTGGCAGGGCAGCTGTCTAGGGCCGCAGGGAGCTGGAAAATACCTTCTTTGAAGATATTTTAAGTTATTTTAAAAACTGAATTGAGAGAGGAAGGCAGAGATGGAGAAAAACAGCCATGTGCAAGACAAACATAAATTGGTTGCCTCCTTAACGTGCCCTGATATTTGGAATCACACCCCCGATCTGGCATTTGTGGAACCAGGAATCAAACCTGCAACCTTTTGGTGGAGGGCACTACATGCAAACAAATGAGCTAAACGGGACAGGGTTAGAAAGACCTTTGAGATAAACTTCTTTACATCGTGATATATTTGTCAGTCATATGTAATATAATGTAACATCAAATTTATTGTATGTCCCTTCAAAGAGAATCTACTAGTACAGCTCAGCAGGTGTTGTTCAGTGGGTTAGAGTGTCATCCCTCCCACCAGAAGGTCACAGATTTCATTCCCAGTCAGGTCTGGTACCTGGGTGGAAGGTTTGATCTCCAGCCTGCCCTGTGTGCCTGAGGGAGGCAACCAATTGGTGTCTCTCTCATATCAGTTTCTTTCTCTCTACCCACTATCCCTCCCATTCTCTCTAAGATCAATGGAAATATCCTTGGATAAGGATTTTAAAGAGAAACTTTGTTTATTTATTTATTTATTTTAAAAATATATTTTATTGATTTTTTTACAGAGAGGAAGGGAGAGAGATAGAGAGCCAGAAACATCAATGAGAGAGAAACATCGATCAGCTGCCTCCTGCACATCTCCCACTGGGGATGTGCCCGCAACCCAGGTACATGCCCCTGACCGGAATCGAACCCGGGACCCTTCAGTCCGCAAGCCGACGCTCTATCCACTGAGCCAAACCGGTTTCGGCTGTTTTTTTAAATATTTTATTGATTTAAGAGAGGGTGAAAGAAACATCAATGATGAGAGAGAATCAATGTTCCACTGACTCCTACATGCCCTCTATTGGGGATTGAAGGGGAAAGCCAGGGCATGTGCCCTGACCAGGAATCTAACCTGACCTCCTGGTTGATAGGTCAATGCTCATCCACCAAGCAAGGCAGGCCTGGCCTGCGGGGATCAGGCTGAATCCAGCTCTTCTACATCCTCTGAGGGGTCTCGAATTGTGAGAGGGTGCAGGCCAGATCTGAGGACCCCACCGGTGCACAATCCGGGCCTGAGAGAGACCTCGGGAGGGCTAAAGGGCGTGTCTGGCCCATCTTGTCCAGGCCCGATCGGCCAGACCCCAGCACCAAGCTAATCTACCGGTCAGAGCGTCTGCCCCTTGGTGGTCAATGCACATCATAGCAACCGGTCGAAAGAACAGTCGGACACTTAGCATATATAAGAACATAACCCATTTGACCACTCCCTGACTCACGAATCCATTTCTTGTTTTGTTTTCTATTTCTGAATGACCTGTCATGTATGGGTAACAAACCTGACAAATATATACACTGAAGAAGACACTGGGACATATTTTTAGCTCAAGAATCATTAATTCTGGCGCTAGCAGGTGTCGCTCACTGGATACAGCATTGGCTCGTGGACTGAGAGTCCTGGCTTTGATTCCGTTAAAGGGACATACCTACCTTACAGGCCCCTGCAGGAGGCTACCAATCGCTGTGTCTCTCCAACAAAGACATTTCTCTCTCTATGTCTGTCCCCCTTCCTTTCACTCTTTCTAAAAATCAATGAAAAATGGCCTCAGGTGAGGATTCACAACAACAAAAAGATTCATTAATTTTGTCCTGGCCAAGGAGTAACTTAGCTGGTGGAACGTCATCCCAATGTGCCAGGATTGCGGGTTCAAGCCCAGATTGGGGCACATCCAGGGGTCACAAATAAATAACAAGAAAGGAATGTCATTAATTCTGCAACAGTTTATATGGTGGCACATTCTCTGTAATGTAAGCATAAAAAGAAGTAAAACCATTGATCAAATATCCAATAATTACATATCCCTTTATAACCACAATTTTTACCACAAAATGTGTTAGTGAGCATCTAATGTGAAGTATGTTTCATTGAAAAAGATTCCATCTATAGACAAACAGGAGGACATTCTCTGCGTAGTGAGTAGACATGAGTGTGAGTAAGCTGAGTCCTGGGAGCTTTTTTTTTTTTGTCCAAAAGCAATGTATCTTCCAGACTTTCAATCTATCTCAGCATAAGCATTTAATTATTAAAAAGAGCCAAACCGGTTTGGCTCAGTGGATAGAGCGTCGGCTTGCGGACTGAAAGGTCCCAGGTTCGAATCCGGTCAAGGGCATGTACCTTGGTTGCGGGCACATCCCCAGTAGGAGGTGTGCAGGAGGCAGCTGGTCGATGTTTCTCTCTCATCGATATTTCTAACTCTCTATACCTCTCCCTTCTTCTCTGTAAAAAAATCAATAAAAAATATTTTTAAAAAGAATAATAATAAAAAAATAATAAAACCTGCCCAGATGACATGGCTCAGTGGTTGAGCATAGGACTATGAACCAGAAGACGGGGTTCCCTTCCTGGTCAGGGCACATACCCCGGTTGAGGGCTCCATCCCAGTATGGGGTATGAAGGAGACAGGGGATATATGATTCTCACCATTGATGTTTCAATCTCGCTCACCATCTCCCTTCCTCTCTGCATTCAATAAAATTTTGTTTAAATTTAAAAAAAGATAAAATAATAAAATCTTATAAAATACTAGGATAAAATACTTTAAATTTTTTAAAAACTCATATTATTTCTCAGAAAACCAGGAGTCCCTCCATTGGAAATAAGCTTTTAGAAATATCTGTGGAACATACATACAGATGTGATCAGCCTGATAAAAACTCAACCACCACAATCTTCAGAATTTCCACAGAAAACAGAACAATGAATATTAGGTTATTTCAAGTTTAAAATTATTTTGGGTTCAAATGATGCCACTAAAAACTTGAAAGCTAGATTTCCTGTTTCCTTTTATGTTCAAATAAGGAAATTAATCTCCTTACCACATGTCTCTTCATGAAGCAGTAACATGCAACTTGGCCACAGGTTTTGGTGAGGTGATCATGTTGAGAAGGGGTGTCTATTCACACATGGACTAGAGCCTGCAAGTAGGCTCTGGACTATCAGCCAGGTTGGTCAGTAAGGATTGCTCAGGGGCCCCATCTGGATGCCCTGAGAGCTCTACACAAACCAGGAAATAAGAGACTACAAGTGCAGTGATGTATTAATGTACACAAATGTGCAGGAACCTATGGAAAAAACAACCAAAAACACACACACACACACACACACACACACACACACACACGAAAACTGATAGAAGAAACACCTTTGCCTGATTTATGAATGCATCTGAGGTTACAGAATAGAATTAGGGCGTTTCTGACTCAAAAGTATTAATAACTGTTAACAAAATGCAAAGTTCAGAGATAGACTAAGGTTAAAAGAGGGGTTTTAAATGACATAATTAGTGTTAAAATGTATCATGAATGTGACTTTTGAACAGTAAGCATTTATTATTCTCTGTACCTCCTTCTCACAAAAAAACTTTGGTGTTCAGCTAGGGCCCTGCCATGGTCTTTCCTCTAGAAAGAATGACCAACATAAGGCTACATTCAGGAAAGTGAGACTAAAACCTGTTTAGCATGGGCTAATCCCACTCCAATAAAGAAGCTAACGGGATAACACTGAGAAATGCTTAAGGTTTCCAATGAAAATCAGGACAAGAAAAAATCATTCCAATTACAAAGTACACAGATGCCAATTTGTGGTATTCCGAAAATTCATATTCATATTGAAAACTATAAATGTCAGCATGAGAACTTGAATGATAGGCTATCTACTTCATAAAAATAAAGCAAAATATTCACCAAATTCTGATGTCAATCATTGCATTAGTGAATACCAAACAACTGAGCAGAAGCTACAGGAGCTTGAGGGGGTGATGTGGGACAGGAAGAGCTTGATATGCTGTGGTCATAGCAGTACAAAAAGAATGGCAGCGCCCTAGCCAGTTTGGCTCAGTGGATAGAGCGTCGGCCTGCGAACTGAAAGGTCCCAGGTTCGATTCTGGTCAAGGGCACATGCCCAGGTTTTGGGCTCCATCCCAAGTAGGGGGCTTGTAGGAGGCAGCTGATCCATGATTCTCTCTCATCATGGATGTTTCTATCTCCCCATTCCTTCCTCTCTGAGATCAATAAAAATATGTTTTGTTTTGTTTTTTAAAAGAATGGCATCCTAGAAGACAAGAGTGAAAAAGCAGAGAGGAACAGGAAATGGGAAATGAAAGTAATAGAATTAATTTTTGTGAGTCCAGCTAGCAGTGGAGCCTGGGAAAGGTGTCCTCTTTCTACATGTAGAGTTCATGCCAATTCTGAATCCTGGGTACAACAATGTCACTGCTATTGCAATATTCCTCTTAATTATGGAAAACCTATTACACAGACAGCACTGTCTTGAGTGTACTACCATTCACTTAAACATCAAAACCACAAATGCACATGCCCTCATAAAGTTTTCATCTGAACACATTGGCACAGAAAAGGAAGTAACTTTGATGACATCATTTATAAAACTCAAGAACTATCTTAAAAGATTCATTCAATAGTGTACATCTCTAATAGAATAAAATGTGCACCTCACAATGTATCCAATAGTCCATGAAATTGTGCATAAGGGAAGTCCATGTAATATAAAACAGCTCACAGATCTCTAAGGCAGAAACAATCAACCCCATGATTTCACTCATACACCAGGAATAACATATAGCAGTACCAAGTGATATGGGAACAGAATCACATTAATATTTCCTTTTCCAAATACTTGAAATCATTTCAATTTTAAATATGTAACACTCTAATTGTACATATGGAAACATCAATTCTTTTGATATATTCAAGTATAGAAATATTACCTAATTATATTTAAAGTTGGGAGTACACTGTGTGATAAACTTTCTGATTTAGAGCAATACCTGAAAGGCATTTTGGCTACGTATATAGTGTGCATTCAGTGATACTTTAAAATTCATAATCAATTACATACTTGGGTGAAGTTTTTACATTTTAAAGTCACTTTAAGGAATAAATTCCTTGGACTTTTGTAAACTATATATTTTGAACAAAAGTCCTCTCTCCTATATCATGAATGTAGAATTCCTACTAATTACAATCCCTAATATTGACTGAGGCAGTAGGTCCAACTATATGATTTCCCACATTCTTCAGTTTTAAGGTTTCCTGCTAGAATGAATACCAATGTGAGGAATAAGCTATGGATGCTGATTAAAGATTTTAGGACAATGTTTTACATTTGTATTGATTCTCTCCAGTATGAATGCTGATGTCGGGTAAGGTTTGCATACTGAGTAAACTTTGTCACATTCTTTATATCTGTTGAGCTTCTATCCAGTAATAATTATCAGATGTTGTATGACATATAAACGTAGACCCTTTGACATATACCTCATAATTTGTAAGACCTTATTTTATCACTCTCAATGATAAATCATGGTTAAATCTTTGGATGAAAACTTTGTACTATTGCTCTTTCTCTTTAGAATGATTCCTAAAATGTTGAGTAGGTTAGACCTCAGGTTAAAGGCTTTCTCAAACTTTTTAGTGTAAGGATTCCCTCCACTATAGAAATTTCTGTTATTCGGTACATGTTGAGCTGTGGGTAAAAGATCTTGCACATGCTCTACGTTTTTTGTTTTTTTTATAAAAAAAAAATATATTTTATTGATTTTTTAGAGAGGAAGGGAGAGGGAGAGTTAGAAACATCGATGAGAGAGAAACATTGATCAGCTGCCTCCTGCACACTCGCCACTGGGGACGTGGCCGCAACCAAGGTACATGCCCTTGACCTGAATCAAACCTGGGACCCTTGAGTCTGCAGGCCGACGCTCTATCCACTGAGCCAAACCGGTCAGGGCTGCTCTACGTTTTCAAGGACTCTCTTTAGTATGAAGTCTCTCAGGTACAGTAAGACATGAATGGCTTTTAAAGGCTTTTCTACATTTTTCACATTCATAAGGCTTCTTTCCAGTATGAGTTCTGTGATGTTCAGTAACTTCTCAGAGCTGGTAAAGGACTTACAACAATCCTCACATCTTCTCTCAAGTACGAACTCTGCTGTGCAGTAAGGCTGGAACACGGATGAGAGACTGTGTTATATTTTCTATATTT
>NW_005877475.1:0-8625 GCF_000147115.1 Myotis lucifugus
CGAAGAAGAGGCTGAGCTGCGCTTCACCCAGATGTGCCCACATCAGTGTCCTTTCCGACCGCTCGCAGAGCTCCCGGGGGAGTAGGTTAAGGGCCCCGTGCGATTGATGTCACTGTTATTTAGCCCTCCTACCAACCCTGTGAGGTGTGACAAGTATTGTCTCCATTTACAAATAAAAAACTGGCTAAGGACACACTGGTAAGAGGTTGAGCTGAGCTTCAAACCCAGACTCATCTACCTCCAAATGGGAGCTCCCCACAGAGGGCACGGGGCTCCCCACACGGAGGGCACGGGGCTCACCACGGAGGGCACGGGGCTCCCCACACGGAGGGCACGGGGCTCCCCACGGAGGGCACGGGGCTCCCCACGGAGGGCACGGGGCTCCCCACACAGAGGACATGGGGCTCCCCACACGGAGGGCACGGGGCTCCCCACACGGAGGGCACGGGGCTCCCCACGGAGGGCACGGGGCTCCCCACGGAGGGCACGGGGCTCCCCACACAGAGGACACGGGGCTCCCCATGGAGGGCACGGGGCTCCCCACGGAGGGCACGGGGCTCCCTACACGGAGGACACGGGGCTCCACACGGAGGACACGGGGCTCCACACACGGAGGATACGGGGCTCCCCACACGGAGGGCACGGGGCTCACCACGGAGGGCACGGGGCTCCCCACACAGAGGACATGGGGCTCCCCACACGGAGGACACGGGGCTCCCCACACAGAGGGCACGGGGCTCCCCACACGGAGGGCACGGGGCTCCCCACACGGAGGGCAGGCAGTCAGAAGCCTCACTCACTCAGGGACTTTGGCAGGAGCTGTGTGGCCCTGACACAGGGCATCGTAACAAGGGGCCCACAGCATCGCTCCCCCACGCAGGCTCGGGCACTGGAGCCGCCTTAAGCCTCTGCTGCCTGGATGGCCTGGGTAATGGGCAGTTCTCTGCCCTGTGGAAGTCAGGCCAAAGTCCGATCCCGCTGAGACATCTACCTCGGTTCCTGCAGCCCCATCCTCTGCCCGCCCTGCGCCAGTGTGCTCACTCCTATGTGTGACCACCCCTGTGTTCGTCTCTTTAAGGGCCCGTGAGAGGGGGCCTGGGAGAGGAAAGCTGCCCACCCTCGTTCTCCTAAGCCTCCAGTCGGGACAGTCCCCCAGACGCCAGCTCAACCTGGAGGTGCTCCTTTTCTAGGGGAGCCTTCCCTAGAGGAGCAGCACCTACTCACCATGCGTGTCAGAGAAATGAGGACTGGGGACAGCACGGTGGCCGGGTCAGCCCTCTGGTCCTTGGTGGCCGAAGGCTGGGAGTCAGAGACTCCGATGGACCGTCCTGGCCCGGCCTGGCTGCTCCGAGGGCCAGGTCATCAGAAACCCCCTCCCTCCTCTGGCTCCTGTGGGAGCCGGGCTTCCTCACACCCCAAGACCGAGAGCCACGTGTGCCTGGCTGAGAGGAGAGCAGTGTCTGCTAAGCAGAGGAGCCTGGAGGCGCATCCGCTTCTCCCTCAAAACCTTCCCAGGCCGCGTGGACTCCGCTCTGCAGCTCAGGTTAGCGGCACGATCACACCCAGAGCCGCCGCTTGTGAACAGAGATCCAAGTCTCCCAGCAAAACACAGCCAAGTCCCAGATGCGTTAGAGCCATAAACAAACGGAAGTACCGCTTCCCCTTTCCCTCCGATGCCAACGGGCAGAAAGCCTTTCTCGGGGAGCACACTGGGGAAGGGGTGCTGGGAGCTAAGAGTGCATCTCCATTACTCCTGGGACCCAGGGCTCGGATGGCCCAGCGTTGGAGGCCCATGTTCGGCCCAAACTCTGATAAAGGGGTTCCTCGCCCAGGCCCAGGGCCGCCTCCCACCTTGTGCAAAAGAGACGCGGGTGCTGCTCCGAGTCACCCGCTGCTGGGAGACGGCCTGGCAGCCCAGGCAGAGAGGGCTGCACCGTTTCCCTTGGCTGGGCCCACGAGGGCTTCCAGTGCAGCCTGAGCGCTATGTGTGCACTGCCCTCAGAGCCACCTGTTGGTCCCGGATTTCAAAACACAAGACAAAGTCATGGCCTGAGGAGACACTGGCTCCCGCTCGGTGCATAGAGCACATGTTAGAGGTGATTCCACTTTGAATTGTGAGTCACAAACCTCGCCCGAGCCCCCAGCATCTCTGAGTGAATGTCTGTGCCTGGCTGTGTCCTCCCTCTCACCCACCCTGGGTCCCCGGACCCAGGGAGTAGGTGCTGCTCCCTCAGCTCCTCCCTGGCTCCTGGGCAGGCGCTGGCTCACACCTGGGTGTGCGTGTGCGTATTTCACCCTCACAGAAGCCCCGTGCGAGGTTGTGTTCGAGGTTCTGCAGAGAAACGAACCCGTAGGCCTTGTGGAGAGGCGCCTGTGAGCGGAGACTGGCAGGAGCAGTTGGCTTGTGTGGTCACGGAGGCCCAGGGGTCTCACGGTCCAAGGTCTGCAAGCTGAGACCGGGGAGAGCAGAGGCAGGGGGAGCCAGAGGCAGAGGGAGGGGAGGCATGGGGGAGCCGGAGGTGGAATTCAGTCCAAGTCTGAGGCCTGAGAACCAGGGGAGCCGATGGTGCAAGTTCCAGGAGCCCTGGCACCGGGGCCGGAAAAGATGGACGCCCAGCTCAAGAAGAGAGCGAGCTCACCCTTCCTTTGCCTGTTTGCTCCCTGGGGGCCTCAGTGGATGGGATGATGCCCCCAAGGGGGTGAGGGATCCTCTTTACTCCGTCAACCCACCCACCTGCTCCTCCCTCCCAGAAGCACCATCACAGACACACCCCGGAGTGATGCTTCACCAGCCGCCACATCCCTCGCCCAGCCAGGTTAACACAAAATTATCCATTGCACCTGGCCGGTGGCTCCGTCGAGTGCCGTCCCATACACCAAAGGGTTGCAGATTTCTCTTCTCTCTCTCTCTCTCTCTCTCTCTCTCTCTCTCTCTCTCTCTCTCAAAGTTAGCCATTGCAGAAATACTTCACTTTTTCCAAGGTGTGCGTGTGGAAACTGACTCAGAGAGTAGGGTGACCTGCTCAGCGTGCGCCCCCTCCCCCCAGAGCCCCGGCCGGAGTGCTCCCTGCCCTGGGACAGTTCTTGTGGGTTGTGCTTCACACACCCAGCCGGCCTTCACCACAGCTGAGAGGGGGTAAGCCCTGAGATTCGGGGAATTGCTTGCAACCCTTCTTTCTGGAAAATACTGAACTTTTTACAAAAAGATTTCTCTTTTAAAAACATTGTAATTAAATGTATTGGGGTGGCATTGGTTAATAATATTCTATCGGTTTCAAGTGTCTGTTTCTATGAGACATGATCGGTGTCTTGCATGGACTGCCCAGCACCCAAAGCCCAATCTTCTCCCGTCACCACATGTCTGACCCCTTTACCCTTTCCTGCCTCCCAGCCCCTCCCCGCTGGCACCCACCACACTGGTTAGTGTCTGTGAGTTTTTGTTTGTTTTCCTTGTTTGTTCACTTGTTGCCTTCAATTTCATATCCCACATATGAGAGAAGTCATGTTGTCCCTAGCTTTTTCTGCCTGACTTACTTGGCTTAGCATGTTATTCTCAAGATCCATCCATTTTGTCTCAAATGGTAGTATTTCATCTTTTTTAGGGCTGAGTAGTATTCCATTTGTATTTACCAGAAAAATTCGAAAAAATTTGTTCAAAAAGACATATGCACCCCTATGTGCACTGCAGCATTATCCGCAGTGGCTAAGACATGGGAACCACCAAAGTGACCTTGGACAGGTGACTGGGCAGAGAAGATGTGGTACAAGAATATTTCTTCACAAATATAAATAAAACAGACCACAGAGCCGCCTTCGGAGCAATGGCTGTTCTTAGGTTTGGTTTCAAGACAGAGCAGTGCAGTAGCGGCTCCCTTCCCAGCCCACGTTCTTGGAGAATAAGGAAACACCGCTCCCCCCCCCCCCGCCCCGCCCACGACCCGGTCAATCAGGAGGGAGGAGCCCTGGCCCGCCTCTGCGTGCGTAGAGCTAAATCACAATGACTTCCCTCCCCCGAGAAAAATATTGACACGAGAGATCCCGCTACATAAGCACAGTAACAAGTGGGCTGGGGTTTTCTAAAGGAGTTTGCTGCATTTTTTTTTAATCATTGAAATTTTTTGACCATAATGCGATCATACCTTTAAACAGTTTCCCACACGTTTTCCTTTTGGGGATATTTAATAAGCAACCTGTAAGCCTGCCACGGAGGGCGGTGTGAGCGCACTCTGCAGCTCCTCCTTCTGGTCGTCACAGGGTTGGGCCACACACAGGCTTCTGCAGCGAGCGACCGCTCCGCCCCTTCACGGAGACACGTCTCCCCTTTGCTTCTTCCAGTGAGAGCAGTCTTTGTTGTGTTAACAGTTTTCTGAGGCCTCGGGGAGCATGAGACACTGTGCAAAGCACATTTCGCTCTCATCCTTACCCTCACCCCTAATTATTACAATTGTGTGAATACGCACCAGAATTGGTCCCATCTAACAGATGAGAAAACTGAGATTTCTGGTGGTGAGGTAACTTACCCCTGACTTCTCAGTTAACGGGATCAATTAGAATCAGAAGCCAGGGCCGCCGACTCCAGAGCTTGTGGGTTCGATCACTAAGTCATTGTGCCTTGGTAATTCAGAGAGCTGTCTAACTGGCCTGAGGCCTGAGGCCCGCCTCCAGTGGGCTGAGTAAAGTGAGACTTTGCTGGTCAATTCCCCAGGCACCTAGGATCCTGCCAGTGGCCCGGGCGATAGAAGACATGGCCTCTAGAGGGCCGGGCCTGCTGACAGTTGAGGTAATCCGCATGGAGATTGCTGATGAGGATTCTGGCTAATTAGTTGTGGAATATTTAAAAACGAGCAGCTGTGCCGGGTAATGCATTTTACTTCCCACGCCCTGGGGGAAGCTGTGTGCTTACCGTCCTGGCTGAACACCAGCAGCGTGTTGTACAAGACGCGGCTCTCCTGGCTGTGTCCCAGCAAGGGCCACTGCGTTCGCTCCAGCCCCAGGCAGGCAGCTCCGAGCTCCGTCGTCATCACGGGGCTCAGCAGCGCCTACTGTGCACCAGCCCGCACTGGCCAGGTCCACGCTTCATCGCATGCTTCCCACGTTCTGAAAGCACGTGTGTTGTCTCCCTTGAACGCAGAAACTGAGGCTCAGAGACGGGGTAGTGACTTCCCCAAAGCTACACTGGTGACAACACAGGCTTCAAACTTAGACGTGTCAGGCCCCAAAGCCTGTGTTTTTCCCTCTCCGCACTCTCATTTAGAAGAAAAACGCACCTGACAAACGAAGTCCGGGGATCTAATGTGCTGTTTAAGGCCGCTGTTGCCTTGTTGATTTTTGTCCGGAAGATCTAGCCAGTGAAGTCAGTGGGTGTTAAAGTCCCCTGCTATGATTGTATGGCCGGCCATCTCTCCCTTCCAGTCCTCCAGAAGTTTGTTCTCTTTATATATTTAGGTGCTCCTGTATTGGGTGCATATATGTTTACCAGGGTTATGTCCGCTTGTTGGATCGATCCCTTTAGTATTATGCAGTGACCTTCATTGTCTCTTGTGATGGCCTTTGCTTTGAAGTCTATTTTGTCAGATATGAGTATTGCTACCCCAGCTTTTTTTCTTTTCCATTTGCCTGGAAAAAATTTTCCGTCCCTTCACTCTCACCCTGTGTGAGTCTTTTGTTCTGAGGTGGGTCTTGTAGACAGCATATATCTGGGCAATATTTTCTTTTCCATTCAGCTACCCTAAGAGGATATACAGAAGGCCGAGAGACATATGAAAACATGCTCAGTCACTAATCATACAAGAGATGCAAGTCAAAACAACAATGAGGTACCATCACACACCTGTCAGAATGGCTATCGAGGATGCGGAGAAAAAGGAACCCTCATGCACTGCTGGTGGGGATGCAGACTGTGCAGCCACTTGGAAGACAGTAGGGAGTTTCCTCAAAACATTAAAAAGGGAACAGCCATTCAACCCAGTGATCTCACTTCTATGAATATAACCTAAGAAATCAGAAACACCCATCAGAAAGGATATATACACCCCTCTGTTCATAGCAGTGTTACTTACAATAGCTAAGATCTGGAAACAGCCCAAGTGCCCATCAGTAGATGAATGGACTAAAAAACAGTGGTACATCTACACCAGGGGTCCTCAAACTACGGCCGCGGGCGACATGCAAATACAAATATTGTATTTGTTCCCGTTTTGTTTTTTCACTTCAAAATAAGATATGTGCAGTGTGCATAGAAATTTGTTCATAGTTTTTTTAAATCATATGGTGGAATTCTAATGAACAAAATGAACTGACAAACAAAAAGAAAACATGGAAGCATGCAAATAGACTGTTGAATCTCAGAGGGAAGGGGGGGGAAAGGGCGGGAAAAGGTTAACCCAAAGAATTTATATACCTGTACTAGTATACATAACCGTGGGACACAGACAATAGTGCTACGAAGGCCTGAGGAGGGGGCGGGCGGGGAGGAGGGGGTCAATGGGGAAAAACGGGGGCTGGGGAGACACCTCTGATTCTTTCAACAATAAAGACAATTTTAAAATAAATAAATAAATAAAAGGAGTCCAGGGACAGGAAAAGGCTCTGCAGTGGAGAGCGAGCTTCCCCCGCCGCCCCGGCTCCTGCGCTAGGCTCACCCCGGGTCCTTCTGCGTGTCCGCAGGGTTCCGTGTGTCCCCCTGTTTCTTCTCTGAAAGATACAGGTTATTTGGCTGCAGGGGGCCCTGGCTCTGCACTGAGGTTTCCTATTGGGATGCGTAAGTGCCTTAGCAGCAAAGCGGGAAGGGCGTTGCGGGCTACCGGGAAGCCCAGGCTGCTCACACCTTCAGGAAAAGCCGCCACGCGCGCAGGGGGCAGGGTGGGCTTGCAGGTGTGCGTACACGCAACAGAGTTTGTTCTTGTATTAGAATCTGTTAGTTATTGTGTTACTTTCCACAGGCACAACTGTGACCCACTTTTGCCCTGTATCGTAGGGAGAGCGAGGAGATACTAGAATAGCAGGGGCAGCTTCCCTGTGCCGTCGAGCACAGGCACACTGCACCCGCACAGAGACCAGTCAGCGTGCGTGCAGGGTATTCTCTGCCTGCAGAGTATTTTCTGCTCACACCTTTAAGTGAATAATACTCTGTGGAGCATCCTTTACAATATATATATATCTTTCTGCAAATATCCTAACATTTTGACACGATAAACTGAAACTGATTAGCAACGCATGCATTGTATGAGAGTGTGTGCCCTGTGCCATGGAGGGTGTGTGCCCTGTGCCATGGAGAGCGGGTGCCCTGTGCCATGGAGAGCGCGTGCCCTGTGCCATGGAGGGCGTGTGCCCTGTGCCATGGAGGGCGTGTGCCCTGTGCCATGGAGGGTGTGTGCCCTGTGCCATGGAGGGTGTGTGCCCTGTGCCATGGAGAGTGCGTGCCCTGTGCCATGGAGGGTGTGTGCCCTGTGCCATGGAGGGTGTGTGCCTGTGCCATGGAGGGTGTGTGCCCTGTGCCATGGAGGGTGTGTGCCCTGTGCCATGGAGGGCGTGTGCCCTGTGCCATGGAGGGTGTGTGCCCTGTGCCATGGAGGGTGTGTGCCCTGTGCCATGGAGGGTGTGTTCCTGTGCCATGGAGAGCGCATGCCCTGTGCCATGGAGGGTGTGTGTCCTGTGCCATGGAGAGCGCATGCCCTGTGCCATGGAGGGTGTGTTCCTGTGCCATGGAGAGCGCATGCCCTGTGCCATGGAGGGTGTGTGCCCTGTGCCAATGAGAACAAGACTGATGGCCTTGTGAGAGGCCAGAATGGTCTCTTATTGGATTTAATTTGTGCTTCTTTGAAATGTAGTGAATGTGGAGGTGTTGACAATTTTATATCTTCTTTCAGGAATTATGTCTTTTCTTCAGTTTTCTATTGGTGTGTTTTTCTTATTGATTTGTAAATCTGTACTTATTAAAGATATTAAATAGACTATTGTATATGGAACCGAGCTGTGAGGTTTTAGCGTTTTACTTCCCAAACTTTCAAATGTTTGTGTGGTCACATGTGAGTCTTTGCTTCCCTCCTTTGGCATCATGGTCATAAAACCTCCCAGTGCTCAAGAGTGCACACACCTGTCCTCACACCTCAATCTCTACCTTGCTGTGTTCTCAACACTGAAAGGCATCTTTTCAGCTGCATTGATCCTGGCGTGGGTGTGACTGAGGAGCCGACTCCATTCCTCCCAGCTGACTCGCTGATTGCCCAGTAATGTCCCCATGCCCATAGTCTCCCAGCTGATTGAAATGCCACCTTTATTATGTGTGTGTTCATAGTTGTGCTTTTTTCTGGTTTCATATTCTGTTGTATTAATCCACTTGCCTATTCCTGTTTAAACGACTACATTGCACTTTCCTGCCCAGGACTCTTCCTTCTAACACAATCTTATCTTTAATTTATACATCCCAAAGAAACTTTATCATTGTAATGTCAAATTCAATTTTCAAATCCTCTTGGGATTGAACTGGAATTACATTTGATTTATAGATTAATTCGAGGAGAATGGATGTCTTTCTAATATTATGACACTTTCCATCCCCCATTTATTAAAGTTTTAATTGAACTGTCCATAAATTATGGAACAATGTTAAATATTAATCGTGTC
>NW_005877476.1:0-8625 GCF_000147115.1 Myotis lucifugus
TGTGGCCCCTGCACAAGGCAGACTCAGCAGCAGGGAGTGAGAGCATTTGGCCCATTTCCCCCCCCACCCCCGCCTTACCCAGGTGTAATGGGTGACCCATCCCTGGGCACAGCTCCTCCCCCAGGGGAACCCCCACATCTGGACAGACACCCGGCAGATGTGGACACTGAAGCCTGCCCGGCGTCTCAGTGTTGCTGGGCAGGTGTCTTCTCGCAGGTGCCCAGGACCAGGCCTCAGGCACCGGGAGGACACCAGGCGGTGACTCAGCTGAGTCCCGGGCAAAGCACCTCCCTCTGACACCGCCGCAAAGCAGGCTGCAGCCGCCAAGGAGCTGGACCTGCACACTCAGGTCCCCCAGCGGAGTGGGGTTTGCACACTCAGGCCCCACAGTAGAGTGGGGTTTGCACACTCAGCCCTCCACACAGTAGAGCAGGATATGTACACTCAGCCCCCCCACCGTGGAGTGGGATTTGCACGTTCAGGTCCCCCAGCAATGGAGCGGGGTTTGCACCCTCAGGCCTCCCATAGTGGAGTGGAATTTGCACACTCAAACCCCTCACAATAGAGCAGGATTTGCACACTCAGGTTCCCCAGCAGTGGAGCAGAGTTTGCACACTCAGACCCCTCACAGTGGATCGGGACTTGCACACTCAGGCTTCCCACAGTGGAGTGGAATTTGCACCCTCAGGCCTCCCACAGTGGAGTGGAATTTGCACACTCAGACCCCTCACAGTGGAGCAGGGTCTGCACACTCAGGCCCCTCACAGTGGAGCAGGGTCTGCACACTCAGGCCCCTCACAGTGGATCGGGACTTGCACACTCAGGCTTCCCACAGTGGAGTGGAATTTGCACCCTCAGGCCTCCCACAGTGGAGTGGAATTTGCACACTCAGACCCCTCACAGTGGAGCAGGGTCTGCACACTCAGGCCCCTCACAGTGGAGCAGGATCTGCACACTCAGGCCCCTCACAGTGGAGCAGGGTCTGCACACTCACGCCCCCGCGGTGGAGCGGGGTTTGCACCCTGGGAGGAAGGGGCCCCGCCTGCACCCACAGCGGTTCACAGCCATGAGTTCACCAGCCGGCATGTTGGCTGCGATGCCCCTCACAAATCTGGGGGAGCTCCCATGGCTGTGGCTGAACGGGGAACCTGGGTTCTGGTCGTTTACCAGCCCCCGGAGTGTCACTCCCGCTGCCACCCAGCAGGTAAGCAGTGACGACCCGCAGGCCACACCTGTCTCCCAGGTGAGGGAGTGAGCCCACAGACACCCAGCAGCACCCCTCTTTGGGGCACAGCACGGGGCTGTGCTGGCCTCCTGAGCTGACAGCCTCGCAGTGGGGCCAGCACGCGTCTGCGGGGTGTCCCTCCCCCGCTCTCCCTAGTCCCCACGTCACGCTGTGGGAACTTCGCTCTGCCTGGCACAGCCCGGGAGCCGGCCCAGACCCACCCTTCCTGCCCCAGCTCAGCCTCCCGCCTTGAGCCCAGGCCATAACCTTCGGGGGCAAAGTCCCCGCTTTCTCCCTGGTTTTCACTTTCGGCCTCAGCACCAGGGAGGTGCCGGAGGAGATCGCGGGGAGCAGAGAGGACCAGTGTCTCTCCATCTGGTTCATCGCGTCTACAATGTGCGTCTTGTTAGAGAGAGAGCCGAGCCCGTGCCACACCCGCCCGTCAGCTCCCAGAGGTTCCGGCCCTGACGCCCCGCAAGCCCCGGGCCCGGGCGGCCTGGAGAGGCCTGCCCCCTGGAGCCAGGCTCCCGCGGGGGGTGCTGTCAGTTGTGTTGTGTGTCTGTCTCCAGCCAGACTGGGAGCTTCCAGAACAGGGAGCACGGGTCTCGGTCAGCCTGGTGCTGCCATAGCCTGGAGCTGCAGACAACTGGGTGCCCATCGCCGCCAGCCTGGACTCCCTCACACCCATCTGCTAAGGGTGCCTCTGATTTGAACCCCAATTTATCCCAGTGCGTTGGGGTTGCTCTCACCGAGAGAGTGGCCCACCTTTTGTAAGAGTTTCTTCATTTAAAAATGCCTCCCTGTGCTGATGGGTTTGCGTCCTGTGTGCGCCCGGGAGGTGGGCGGGGACGACTAGTGGGCTGTGGGTTTCTTTGTTGGAGGATAAATGGAGGCCGGAGTGATGGCGCTCCCCCAGGCCACCCGCCCGAGAGCGGTGGAGCTGGATGGACCTACAGGGTCCCCTGACTCCGGGGTCCCTTCCCTCGGTGCCTCAGGCGCCCTCACCTGTAAGGACAGGACACAGAGCTCCCCCGTTTCTCAAGTTCACAGCCAGCTGTGGTCACTTAGTCACAGCACTTGAGAAGTTTTCACTAGAGTGCCCTCCCCCACAACCTCCAAAGCACAGTCGATGGGTTTTGGTTTCATTTGCTTCTTTCCCGCCTCACCTGCCACCTCCCCAGGCCCCCTGGGAAGAGGAAAGAAGGAGAGCCCGAGAGCCAGGAAGGCTGAGATGCAAATTCTGACTCTGCCTCCTCCTGGCTTTGTGTCTTGGGACAACTTTCTTAACCTCTCTGAGCCTCTTCCCCCTGCAAACGGGGTTCACTAGGACTGTGTTCACAGCGACACGAAGGGGCTGGGGGAAGTGACCTGCCTAGGGCACCTGCTGGGCCCCCAGGTCTCAGCCTCTTTGCCACCAGAGGGCTCTGTGGGTACCAGCAGCAGCAGATGGGTCCCGGGCCCATCTCTGCACTTTATCCCAGTGCTTTGGGGTTGGCCCCACCTTTTGTAAGAATTTCCTTTCTGGCACCTCCAGCTTCTGCTTGAATCCTTCGGTGACGGGGAGCTCACCACCCATCAATCCCTGGTAGAGAACTCTCGTTTTTAGTTTATAAAAAACAGCGTTGGTTGTAATTCTGCCTCCAGAAGCACAAAGAGCATAATTCCTCCATTTCTGTGGGCAGCCTTCCGCCCCTCCCGCCCCCTTGCTAGGAAGCACTTTAGGATCAAAGCAAGAACAAATCCTTTGAGGGAGACGGTCGAGTCCCGTCCTGTCCCTGCTACTTAACGAGCGTGTGACCGTGGGACAGTCTCCTCCGGGCGGGACACTGGCACGGGGTGGGCTTGCTGCCTGGTCCGCTCTCAGCCCGCAGGCCTCCTGGCACCAATCTGGGTCCTGAAGCCCACAGTTGAGGTAGGACGCCAGCGTCCAGGCCCCGACCAGCTCTGTGCCCCCGACCGTGAGGTAGGGTCCCGCTCTGCCCAGCCCCACCCTCGGGCTCAGACACCACAGCGAGGACCTGCCGCCAGGAGAGAAAACAGGAAGTCACGTGTTCCCACGAGGCAGCGGGGCCTGTGCGGTGAGATGCCGCCCGCTGACCACGCGGCAGAGGCCCGGCCCCCCCTCGGGGTGCGCTCCTTCCCCTGAGCAGCCCCGTCTGCAGCGGGAAAGGCAGCGGCGAGGCCCGGGACAGTGACGCTGGCCCTCGCTGGACATCCCCTCACCAGGAAGCACGCAGAGTCTCTCCATTAGTCCTTCCAGCACCTGCGACCTCACGCCGGGGAAACTGAGTCTCAGGGGCAATAACAGGCCGCGGTCCAGAGCCTGAGCCCAGGCCTGTCTGGGTCCGCAGGGCTGCGGGGGGAGGGGAGGGTCCTCACCAGCCCCAGGAGTCCTTCCTTCTGCAGGGAGCAAGCCACCGTGGACAGTGTCCTGACCGCACCGGGCCTCCTCTCTCGGGGCTGGGCTGTGTGACCGCCGGCTGCCCAGGCGAGGCCAGGGCCCGCACTGCCAGTGCCCGTGAGCCGCCCACCGAGCCCGCACATCCACAGAGCACGGCCCGCACTCGCACTCCTCGGTGGTGGATTTCAAATACTCAGGCTTCATTCAGGGCTGCTCGTCAGTCACCTCCGCCTACACATTCCCGCAGACAGGGATCCCGGCATGAAGGCGCGCGGTCTGATTTCTTAGGCAGTGGTCGGCAAACTCATTAGTCAACAGAGCCAAATATCAACAGTACGACGACTGAAATTTCTTTTGAGAGCCAAATGTTTTAAACTTAAACTATATAGGTAGGTACATTGTTATTAACTTAATTAGGGTACTCCTAAGGCTTAGGAAGAGCCACACTCAAGGGGCCAAAGAGCCGCATGTGGCTCATGAGCCACAGTTTGCCGACCATGGTCTTAGGGGAACAGAATTATGGGCAAACATTTCCCTTCTTGTATTTTTATTTCTGTTACACTTGTATGGTTCGTGCAGTCATTTTTAAAACTTTTCTCTGGTCACCTTTTATTTTCAAGTAAATCAACTCGTTATAAAAGTGCAGGAAAGTGGAAAAAAATCAAAACCACGCATCAGCCGCAGCCACTGTCACCAAGATGGCGGGTTGCTCACAAGGCGTTGATTTGCAAATTGTAATCATGCTACATCAAAATTTCCCCTAAAAAAATCAAATTTTACTTAATATATTATAATTTGATAATCTATTTTCATAGTTTAACTGACAATCCCTCTTAATGCTTGTGTAATAATCTTTCCACTATTTAACCATTGATGATCATTTGTTTCCAACTTTTCACTGTTGTAAATAATTTTGTGATGAAAAGCTTCATTCTTTTTTTTAATGTTAATCCTCACCTGAGGATATTTTTCCATTGTTGTTTTTGTTTTTTTAGAGAGACAGTGGAAGGGAAGGGAAGAGGCAGAGAGAGAAACATCAATGTGAGAGAGACATATCGATTGGTTGCCTCCCCCATGCAACTTGACCCTGAGCCTGCAACCAAGTTGTGTGCCCTTGACTGGAATTGAACCCGGGACCCTTCAGTCTGAGGGCTGACACTATATGCACTGAGCCAAACCAGCGAGGGCGAAAAGCTTCACTCTTAAAGCTTTTTACAGGTTAAGAGTCCGTCAGTAATACTGTGAAAAATGAAAGCTGAGACAACTAGCCCAAGAGAAAAAACAGCAAAAGACATACACAGGCCATTCTCTGAGGAGGCGAATACACTGCACAAACGTGTAAAGACAGTGTCCCTGGCGGTCAGGGAAGCGAAGCACAAAATGACAAGGAGATGGCGCACTCTCCAGAGGGAGTCAGAGGCCTCCACTGAGAGGATGAGTGGGGCAGGGCAGAGGGCCAGCAGGTGCAAAGGGCCTGTGGTGGAGCAGGCCTCTGTCTGCACACGAGGGGGCGTGGCCAGGCTGCAGAGTGAGGGTGGTGCTAGAACTCGCTGGGAGAGGGTGACCAGGGCGTGGGCGTTCGTTAGATCCTCTGAACCGGACGGGAAGCAGTTGCAAGGATTTCTCTTTTTACAACAAATACACGTGACTTTTGTCATTTAAAAACTATGCATACAATTTAAAAGCAAACACTGAAGCCAGCAGGAGCACATTTGGTTCGTGGTTGCCTTGGGCCCCTGGATTGGCTGAAGATGCCCAGGGAGCTGCCAGACAGGCCTGCAGCCAGCCACGCTGCCGGCGCCAGGCGGCAACAGAGGCCCCCACGAGGTGTCTGCATTCACGCGGATGTAGCAGCCTTTATCCCTTCCTGCCTCGCCCCTAAACCAAGCTTGGTTTCCACACAGAAAGTGGTTTTACTTCTACCGAAGGGGCGAAAACCCATTCATTCTTTTTCTTTTTTTAATATATTTTATTGATTTCATTCAGAGAGGAAGAGAGAGGGAGAGAGACAGAAACATTAATGATGAGAGAGAATCATTGATTGGCCGCCTCCTGCACGCCCCACACTGGGGATCAAGCCTGCAACCCAGGCATGTGCCCTGACCGGGAATCGAACTGTGATCTCCTGGTGCATAGGTGAGCCACGCCGGCCAGGCCCAATTCATTCTTTTGCGCTTTCATTAGCATATTGCTCACCAAGCCTTTGCTTCTGAATTGTGTCCCCCTCCACATTCCTAGGTTGTAATTCTAACCCCCAGGACCTCAAACTGTGACTGCGTTTGGAGAGGGGTCTTAGGGAGGCGATTCAGCTGAAATGCGGTTGTAAGGGTGGCGCTGACCCCAGGTGATCGCTGTCCCACAAGAAGAGGGAATCGGAGACACACAGTGACAGCCTTGTGAGGACGGGAGGAGACGGGTCTACAAGTCTCAGGAGGAACCTCCCAGCCGACAGCTGGCTCTCAGGCTTCCAGCCTCAGACTGAGAAACAAACGCGTTGTTTACGCCGCTGTCTGTGGCCCTTGTCATGGCAGCCCAGCACCTGGCGTAGTTTCCTTCTCCTGAGGCAGCCACCACCGTCCCTGACCCTGGGGCTTGTGAGGGAGTGGCGTGGTCCACCTGAGCAGGGGCCTGGCACAGGGCCTGGCCCACAGCACATGCCTAAAGCACGTGTCACATCTTACCCGCCGGAGGTGCCAGGCACTGTGCTGGGCAGGGAGGAGCCAGGGAAAGACACAGCTCGGGCCTCCCCGTTGAGCAGGGCGGGTGCGGGGGGCATGTCAACAGTCACCCCACCCGGCGAGAGAGCAGGAGGAAGACACCGCCTGAGGCCACGGTTGGGAGTGAAACACGACAGGGAGTGGCCTCCTTTGGGGGCAGAGCCCCTGTCTGAGTCCCTTGCCCTCACCCACCTCCCGCAGCCCCTTGAGGCCAGGGACCAGTCCCTCATATTGGCGACGGCTCAGACACGTGGCTTTCGAGGTTGACCCCGAGTTTGACCTATGAAAATCCTGCTCATTCCAAACCTGGCTCCAAACTCTGTTTACAGAGCCCCTCTCTCTTCCTGATGCCACTGGATCCCCACACCAGGGAGCGCGGGACCTGGGCACAGCACGTCTGCTGCGTGCTGCATGTGTGTGGCACATGGAGAGAAGGTGTCTGGGTGCTGCATGTGTGTGTGTTACACATGGAGAGAAAGGCGTCTGGGTGCTGTGTGTGTGTGTGTGTGTGTGTATGTGTCACACATGCAGAGAAAGGCGCCTGGGTGCTGTGTGTGTGTCACACATGCAGAGAAACGTGTCCGGGTGGAGCTTCTGTTCGGGACGATGAGAAAGTTCTGGAAACGGATGGAGGTGATGGTTGCACAACATCGTGAATGTACTTCTGAATTGCACGCTAAAAATGGTGAAAATGGCAAACTCTTTAATATGTATGTTTTTATCACCAAAACGCATATATGAGTGTATCCGCACCTGATGGCTGCAGACACAGACTCACCCAGTCTGGGGAGGAGCCGGGAGGGAGGCTGGGAATTTCACTCACTTCCCACTGGCACCTTCTTGTGCCTCTGAAACGCCAGGCAGGACACGGCTCTATGATCCTGAACAAGCCAAGCTGAAACGAAGGCGTGAATCCTTCCATCAAACAGGTGTGAGACAGTTCCAGGCGTGGCAGACAGTGGAGGGCGGACCCGGCCGTCCAGCCGCGCACCCCTAACTGGCTGTGCCCAGTGCGTTTCTGGGACGACCGGCGGGGGTTTGGGAGGCTCTCAAATGTGCAGAACATCTCGCTCGAATGGACCCAGAACCATGGCTCTGGGGAGCAGCTGCTCCATCAGGAATGATGCCTTCTCGGCGAGCCCCTCCTCCTGCCGTCAGTCCCCGTCCCCACTCCTGTCCCCGGAGCCCTCACCTGCCCTCGGGGAACCTCTGCCGCCCGGGCTATTGAGGGCCCCTCCTGGGGGCTCCCCAGCACAAACCTGCCCGTCTGTCTGCTGGCCTGACGCCCTCTGGTGGGATTGCCGAGCCGGGACCATGCCTCCCACCCCTGTGGGCCTGTGCAGGGCCTGTCACCCCGCAGACACCCGGACACGGGACAAGGCAGGCTGAGGCCTTCCCAGGGCACCAGCTTCCCGAAGGTTGGGGGGAGGAAGTGCCATTGGGGTGTTAAATCAGACACAGATACCTCACCGATTTTAAAGGGGCCCCCGGCTCCCCCAGTGGAAAAGGGAGAAGGAGAGGGAGGCTCCCCTTCTCCAGAGGGAGCGGGGCTCACGGCAGCCCCGGGGTCCGGCCCCCACGGCCTCGGCCGGCCGCCTGGGCCCCCACCTGGGCCCCCACCTGCCACGGCCCCCCAAGTGCACTCCGGGCTGCCCGCTGCTCCCCAGCCCCACCCAGGGCTCCCAGGTCACCCAGCAGATTCGGAAGGACAGCCCCCCAGGAGGGAGCGGGTGGGCCAGGAAGGGACTTCGAGGCCTTCCTCCCATGCAGCAGGGTGGCCCCAGGCTCTCACTGCCCCCCCCCCCCGCCCCGTGTGGTTACAGGGAGCACAGCCCCTCCCTCCGGCCCACAGCTGTCTCCTCGCCCGAGGTTTCCTGTCACGCTGCCATCCAGGCTGGGTTATCTGTCCCCTGAGATCTCCCATCTGCACGGCGCACACACACACAGGCACCCGCCCCCACTTGCGGTCCCTTCCCCGAACCCCACGCCCGGCCCTGCGCTCAGGGGCGGCATGGATCCTCGGCCCGGGTGGGGGCTGGGGTCAAAGGGGCTTTTCCCCAAGGGCCCCTCTGAGAGCGGGGGCCGCCTAGGGAGGGGCAGTGGCCAGGAGACCGTGGCTTGGGCCGCGGGGCACACGTGCAAGTGGCCGCAGCTGGACAGCCGGGGCTCTGCCTCCGTCAGAAGGCCCAGGAAACAGGAAGCTGGCGGCGAGGTCACCACCTCCGCCCTCCTCCCGCAGAGCACGGGGAGGAGAGCACGGTGGCCTCTGCTCTCACAGGGGA
>NW_005877477.1:0-8624 GCF_000147115.1 Myotis lucifugus
AAAATATTTTTTTTAAACACCTTTTTTTTACTCTCGGCTGACTATTTTGAAAAAAAAAAAAAAAGACCCCCCTGCTCCTCTCGAGTGTGGGGGTTTTTTTTTGTTCACTCTTTCCTGAACCGCCTGTGGGGGTGCGCCCACACACGGGGCGATGCCCTTTGCAAGAATAGACCCCAGGCCCTCTAGTCCATAGCGCGCACTCTATCACTGACCAAACCGGCTAGGGCTAAAATTTTTTAAATGCATACCTATATATGCTAATATGCAAAATATATAAATACATAAAATGCTTAAACTATTTGACAGCTTATTATTCGATTTATTTAACATTTCAGATGATTTCCCAAACTTTCCCTTTCCACAAGGGACCACATTATATACTTTTCAAAATATGTTAAAGGTTTTTCTCAGCAGTTTTTTCTACGAACAATCCATTATTGCAAATTGTGGTTATAATTTTTACAACATAATTGCACCTTCCATTGACAACTTCTCAGGCATTAACTAATTATGCCATTTAATAAAATTACAGTAATTGCATTAAAAGACTATCTGTTGAAAATGTAAAAGGAGAGTCTTACCTAGTTGAGCATATTTTCATGTTTATATTTTCAGCTCCATAATTGAATTTTACTTCCGGACAGAATCATGGCTCTGCTGAGTAAAATCAGTTGGCATTTTTGGAGCGTCTTGATTTTGACTAGCAAGTGTTAGATCTTTATTTTATTTTAACCCCGGATTTTTTAATCCTAGGTACATGCCGATCTTCACATGGCCCCGTTAGATAAGAGGTGAATGGTTAATGCCCCATTGTGTGCTGTAGGTCCAGCCCTATATGGGAACCCTCTGTCACAATAATGCCAACCTGGAGTTTTCTGTTGGGATGCCAGCACACTTTCTGCTTTCTGTGCGTGGTCTGGTGAGGAGCCATGGCCTTCTGCAGATTCCAGTGGATTCATTCAGTCTGGTTCTACTGTGCAGAGAATCGCGACTATTGATCTGAACTTGATCCTGATGTTGAGATCTTAAATGAAGAGAAGACTCCTGGGAAGTCATGCCATTCCTTGACCCAGCCAATGCTTGGCCACTGTCCTCAGGCTCTGCCCTCTCCCTCCCTTCCCTTCCACAACCATTGTTGTCCAGCTTCTCATACACTGTGAGACACTGAGATACAAAGATGACATCTATATATATAAAAGCCTAAGTGACCTTTATGACCGGCTGATCGCTATGACACTCACTGACCACCAGGGGGCAGATGCTCAACACAGGAGCTGCCCCCTGGTGGTCAGTGTGCTCCCACAGCCAACCTCCTGTGGTCCCTCCCCCCGGCCGGCTGGCTCTGATTGGCTCCTATCTGGACTGGGCGAGACGGCCCCAATTGGCCCCAATCGCAGGCCAGGCTGAGGGGCCCCACCATGCATGAATTCGTGCACCGGGTCTCTAGTTTTCATTTAAGCAGTCATCAATCTTACCCCCTCTATTTCTCTCTCCCCAGCACCCATTCCCACCTCCTTCGCCACCCCCCGCCATGTTCTTTTCTCCAGCTTCCTTCCACTTTGTAGTCAAATTAAGCGCCAAAGAAACACAAGAAAGGGGTGGGCAGATATTGGACCCCTTGCTTTTTTATTTCTGTTGATTTCAGAGAGGAAGGGAGAGGAAGAGGGAGATAGAAACATCAATGATGAGGGAGAATCATGGATCAGCTGCCTCCTGCACACCCCTCCTGGGGATCGAGCCTGCAACCTGGGCATGTGCCCTGGACCGGGAATTGAACCGTGACCTCCTGGGTCCTATAGGTCGATGCTCAACCCCTCAACCACCGGGGCTGGGCATGCTTTCTTTTTATTCCAACTCCTGCTCTGACTGCCTGTGGACCCCATCAGAGGGCAGAATCCACAGATAACTAACAACATCATCATCATCATTGTTTGGATGTGCATTTTCCTAGCTTTTTCTTGATCCTGCCCCCCCCCCCCCCAGGGGTTGGTGCTCATGAGCCCAAGTGGGCCAAAAGGTGACCAGCAGAAGGAGACCTGGGGGGAGCAGGGAGGGCCCTGGCAGATCTCTAACCCTGATCCACAGGCCCCGGATCTGGGGAGATTTAATTTTGTATTTTTTAAGAGTTGAGTACGTTTCCTTCCCTTTCCATCTGCTTGTGTATGGGATACTGGGAATGAGCAAACATTTTGTCTGGTACAAAAATTGAAACGAATATTAGAAATGAAAAAGATGGAGGAATGGAAGGAGGGAGACAGAAGAAGAAGAAGGGAGTGGAGAGAGAGAGAGAGGAAGAGAGAGAGAGGAGGGAATCAGCTGGAATATGAGAAAGTCGTTATAACCAATTTCCTGCGTCAGTTTCAACCTGTTGAAGAACATGCGCACCACTTTGATTTCTGGCTAATTTGATACGGCCTTTTTTCTTCTTCTTTTTTTCTTTTTTTCAGTCCAAGCCGTGTCATTTGTTTCTGAGCTGTCCTTGCGTTAGCCTACCCGGCTGATCTCTGGGCTCCCCATCAGGTGGCGTGGGCCCTCCTTCTCGGGCTGGGCTTGGCGAGCGGATGGCCCTTTCATTGCTGTGCGATGCAGGCGTGCTGGCTGGGGGACCTGTAATTAGACCCACCCCGGGTGACACTTCCCAGAGGGCCTGGCAGTCGTTCTGGGCGGCCGCCCGCTCCGATGTTTATGGAGAGAACCCTCCTTTTCTTTGTGGTCTGGTGAGGGTTTACTGCGCTGGGTTTAGCGTTTTGCCACTTGATTTATGATTTAGGAAGGTGTGTGTTTGCTCTCTCGCCTGCTATCCCGGGATTGTGTCATCGGCTTTTTAAATACAGTGGGGCCTTGACTTACGAGTGTCCCGACTAACGAGTTTTTTGAGATACCAGCTGTCTCTCGGCTGATTTTTTGCGTTGAGTTGACAGAGTAAATTGAGTTAACGAGCTCAGTCTCAGAACGAATTAAACTCGTAAGTCAAGGCCCCACTGTAATAGATCTAATCTGGGGGGACGTGTTTCATTGGCCTGATAGTCTAGCTTTCACTTTTAGGAAAAAGAGGTACAAAGACACATCGAAATTCCATTGAAGACTTCACCATCTAAGCCAGCGGTTCTCAACCTGTGGGTCGCGACCCCTTTGGCGGTTGAAGGACCCTTTCACAGGGGTCGCCTAAGACCATCCTGCATATCAGATATTTACATGACGATTCATCACAGTAGCAACATGACAGTTATGAAGTAGCAACGAAAATAATGTTATGGTTGGGTCACAACATGAGGAACTGTATTTAAAGGGCCAGAAGGTTGAGAACCACTGACTAAGCCACGTTTGTCTATAGAATGGGTGGGGAACGTCCGGCCCGCGGGCCGTATCAGGCCCGAGAAATCAATTGGTCCGACCCTGCCGTGGCATTAGGGGTGAGTTAATTAAACGTTTGACCGAATACAGAGCAGGCTAATTTTTAAGTTGATAATCTTGTATGGCCCACAAATGATGTTATAAATATCCACATGGCCTTTGGCAGAAAAAAGGTCCCCCCCGCCTGCTCTACAGTGTTCACTGACTTTTTAATCTCCCTGTAATTTTCCTCAAACCCCAATCCACATTTTTCTGGCCCCTTAAAATGAATTCTATTTCTGCCCAAGCTTTTTCAAATTTTTTGCTTCAACTCCTTGCCAGAGATGCTGCATTTTGCCAAGAAAAAAATAAAAAGGAAAAGGAGAGAAATCCACTCCTTTGCTCAATTGGTGTAACTGTGCATTGGCTCTCAACCTTCTGGCCCTTTAAATACAGTTACTCATGTTGGGACCCAACCATAAAATTATTTGCGTGGCTACTTCATCACTGTAATGTTGCTACTGTGATGAATCGTCATGTACATGTCTGATATGCAGGATGGTCTTAGGCGACCCCTGGGAAAGGGTCGCTCGGCCGCCAAAGGGGTCGCGACCCACAGGTTGAGAACCGCTGGTTTACAGCCTGGAAATGCACGGAGCCGTCAGAATGGGAAATCGGAGGGGCCTTCATGTTCCTCCATCAGGGGAGAAACTGAAGGTTGTAACGTGATCTCCCAAGGCCTCCTGGCTCGTCCCAGCCCCTCCACCGTGTCTGCAGTGGGTGACTGGTGGCCATGAACTCTGGAATCCTGGGTTTGTGCGTATGAGTTGCATCTACACAGTATCCATGCATTACGTCATTAAAAGTTAAAACAACACTTTTTTCCCTTCAGTCTTACATTTGGAAAACAGGTATATATTTTTAAAATATGTATTTTCACTGATTTCAGAGAGGAAGGGAGAGGGAGAGAGAGAGAGAAACATCAGTGATGAGAAAGAATCATTGATCCGCTGCCTCCTGCACGCCCCCCACGGGGGGTCAAGCCCGCAACCCGGGCATGTGCCCTGACCAGGAATCGAACCAGGGACCCTTGAGCCTGCAGGCTGACGCTCTATCCACTGAGCCAAACCAAGCTAGGGTTGGAGAATATTTTATAAGTCTGTTGAGTGACTGCTCTGCAGGGTTGATACACCCTGGAGGAATAAAAACTGCTGTTTTTAAGTCAGGTGCCTGGCATGACCATGCTGCTGCTTCTGAAAGTCTGTGTTTTGTGGCACTTGTAGTGAAATAACATCTTTTTTAAAAAAATAAATATTTTGATTTTTTACAGAGAGGAAGGGAGAGGGATTAGAGAGTTAGAAACATCGATGAGAGAGAAACATTGATCAGCTGCCTCCTGCACATTCCCTACTGGGGATGTGCCCGCAACCAAGGTACATGCCCTTGACCGGAATCGAACCTGGGACCTTTCAGTCCGCAGGCCGACGCTCTATCCACTGAGCCAAACTGGTCAGGGTGTGAAATAATACCTTACATTGGTTTATTTGAAGAGCTACAGTATACTCAGTATGAATTTACTGATAGCAGCCTTTTTTTTTTCCTGCTCTAGTTTAAGCCAGGTACATGCAATGATAAACTTTTTCCTAAGCGATTCCATAGCCAAAGCTGTGTTCCTTGGAATCCATGGATTGACACCCTCACATTTTTCCTAAGGAAATTTCTGTAGGCCAATTCCCTCCTCGGTGTATAGCTTTGCAAAATGGACAATGCGATGGGGGTTTCGCTGTTAAAAAATTAGCTGCCGGTGGCCTTCATCAAGTAACTACAGTTCAGCCCTAGCTGGTTTGGCTCAGTGGCTAGAGCATCGGCCTGCGGACTGAAGGGTCCCGGGTTCGATTTCGGTCAAGGGCACATGCCCGGGTTGTGGGCTTGATCCCCAGTAGGGGGCGTGCAGGAGGCAGCCGATCAATGATTCTCTCTCATCATTGATGTTTCTCCCTCTCTCTCCTTCTCCCTTCCTCTCTGAAATCAATAAAAATATATTTTAAAAAAAAGTAACTACAGTTCTTTCTGTGAGTTTTACTTTGCATTTTATTGGGGATTTTTAAACTTTTACTAGTGTACGTATTTTCAAAAGAAAAAGAAATGATTTCCTGGAAATTTATTGCACATGCGCGCGCGTACACACAATCCCCCCCTCCCCCGCCCCCCCGCCCCCCCCAAGGAGGAAGAAGGGAAGAGAGGGAAAGAGAAAAGAAAGAAAAAAAAGGAATACAGCAAATAGCCTGCCCATTGCTCAAGTTCACTTTAAAGATAGTCCTGCAGGTGGCGATAGAGTCTCATAAATGACGAAACTCCCAGCGGCGAATTCCTGTGGACTGCTGCTTGGGGATTTTAAGTTCAGCAATTTATTTTTAATTTGCTACAGTCATCTCCATGCAGAAATCATTAGTGAAAAAATGAAATTCTCGTGTTGTGCAGTGTCCTCTGTTTCTGTAATAATTTTCTCAGCGGTTCTGTGCTGTGTTTATCTCTATCTACAAGAAGAAGATCCAGCCGAGTGGGCACAGCTTTCCTATAGTAGATTACCATTTAAAAATATATATTTGCTTTCAGAGAAGAAGGGAGAGAGAGAGAGAGATAGAAACATCAATGATGAGAGAGGATCATGGATCGGCTGCCTCCTGCACGCCCCACACTGGGGATCGAGCCCGCAACCCAGGCATGTGCCCTGACCAGGAATCGAACTGTGACCTCCTGGTTTATAGGTCGACGCTCAACTACTGAGCCACACCAGCCAGGCACAAATTACCATTTTAAGCCTGTTTTTTCCCCTCTTTTATTTTTACTTAGCCTATAGCCAAAAAATTTGGTACCTACGCCATTGGTAACGTTTATGAAATGGTTTGCTATTCAGTATTAAGTTGCTTAGGCATAGTGCTCTGTGTGTGTGTGTATGTGTATGTATGTGTGTGTGTGTGTGTATATGTGTGTGTGCACAGACACATCTTCAAATCAAAGTATCAAATCCAATTGTTTCCAGAGGACATTTCATCCCACAGCTAATTGTAGAAGGTTAGTTTTAATCGGAGCAGGATCACACATTTCTTGAAAGCTATTGTATCCAGAGTTAAACGTACAACATGCACAATTTCTTTTAAGACACCAGACCAGGCATCGTGGCTATGATAACATTTTATTCAATTATTTTTGTTATTTTATTTTGGACATTAGACATGGTCAAAGCAAAGTTGAAGCATTCAGTAGATGTTTCTTTGCTGCTAGTTAAGGTTCAAAAGTTCTTGAATTGCTTTTTCTGAATGTATCTGTTTTCACTTGCAGTTTTTTCTTACGTTTGGGTCTGAAAATGCTAAGGCGAAAGTGATTTTGCTTAAACATAAAGCTAATTTTCAGCTCTCTTCTTTTCTTGTCGTCTCATTTTAAAAACCTTTGCAGTGCACATTTGCGAGGGAAACTGCCTTGATTCTCAGAAAATATAATTATTTTGGTTTAAATGCTTTAGGCTTTAGATATTGAGTGTCATCAACAGATGACTGATGGCCTAGAGCAATTATTTCAGTCTTGTCTCTCTTCTGAACATTTCACTAAGTCTTATGGGCAAGTTAAAAACCAATAAGGTCATATATACCATATTGTTAGATACAGACTTTCTTATTTTTTTAAATATATTTTTATTGATTTCAAAGAGGAAGGTTGAGAGAGAGAGAGGAAGAGAGAGAGAGAAACATCAATGATAAGAGAGAATTATTGATTGGTTGCCTCCTGCACACCCCACACTGGGGATCGATCCCTCAACCCCAGCATGTGCCCTGACTGGGAATTGAACCGTGACCTTCTGGTTCATAGGTTGACGCTCAACCACTGAGCCACGCCTGTCGGACCATAATTTCTGATAATTAAAGGAGAGAAAGAAAAAGAAAAGGAAAAAGAAAAGCGAAACCTCCTAGCCTTCTCATATCCTATTTCAATTGCTATTCCAATTACTCATGAGGGAGGAGAGTAGAAAGCAAGTCAGACCCTCAGAAAACCTATTTCGCTGCCTCCATAGAAAGAATATTCAGTTCTTGCTCTGTTAGCAGCTGACCAAAATCGAATTCATTAAAAAAATATATATATATCGTGGTAAGCAGTTCTTGAAAATGTTTATAATAAACGGTCAAGGCCAAGCTTCCACCGTGAGATTAGCCGTTGGGACAGGATGTTTGTCAGGAAGTAGGTGACTGCCTGAGCAGTGTCCTGCCGTGTAGCCCGCAGGATAAACGAAGGTTTAACAGCGTGCAGTGCAAGGAGTTTATTTGATTTCCCCTCTTGGCTTGCTTTTGCATATATCTCAGCGTTGTTTATCACACATGGTGTTTCTTCCCTCAGTGACTCATTTGATAGACAAAAAGCATCCAATGTTTTGAAAATGCCCCTTGCTCATTGAATGACCTATACGTAGTAACGGAACTGAGTCACTTTTTCAGAATGGACGTTGTAGCTTGAAAAAATAGTAAGACAGCCCTAGCTGGTATGGCTCAGTGGATAGAGCGTCGGCCTGTCGACTGAAGGATCCCGGGTTCGATTCCAGTCAAGGGCACATGCTTACGTTTCTGGCTCAATCCCCAGTAGGGAGCGTGCTGGAGGTAGCCGATTAATGATTCTGTCTCATCATTGATGTTTCTATCTCTCTCTCCCTCTCCCTTCTTCTCTGAAATATATATATAGATATACATATCTATATCTATATCTATCTATATAAAATAAGACAGTTGTGAAAGACTATGGCCTCATCTTAAAGATACAAGAAAGGTTGCTGAGAATCATAGCGATTTTCCTGCTTTTTCTTTTTTTAAAAATATATATTTTTATTGATTTTAGAGAGGAAAGGAGGAGAGAGAGATAGAAACATCCATAATGAAAATCATTGATCAGCTGCCTCCTGCACACCCCTACTGGGGCTTGAGCCCACAACCCGGGCATGTGGCCTTGTCCGGAATCGAACCCCGGACCCTTCAGTCCGCAGCCCGACGCTCTATCCACTGAGCCACACCAGCCAGGGCTTCCTGCTTTTTCCTGATTGCAGTCCAGCCCCAGAGGAAGTGGACAGCAAGTGCTCAGGAATGATGCCTCCTAAGTAGAGGACACCTGTGGTCACACACCAGTGACAAGAGATCAAAGGCACTGGCTGCAGAGCCTTAGGGGAAGCATTTATGTGTCTGCGGCCTGATGTATATGTCTGGGAGGTCGGAGAGTGTTAATGCACTCTGCAGAGATTACCCTGCCTCTCT
>NW_005877478.1:0-8623 GCF_000147115.1 Myotis lucifugus
TTAGTAGCTGAGATGATGATGTGTATTACACACACTACTTGGATACCCTTTGCTGATTGTTATCACTGAGTCAAGCACACAGTAGGAGACTGTGGAGAGCGGCTACAGTGTTTGGACAGGTTCAAGCCTCAGACTAATGAGAGGGCACAGTCCTCTCATGGCCACGTGCAAGTCCCAGCTTGGAGGGCAAAGTCCTATGGTCCGAACCCGTGGTCCCACGTGGCTAAGTGATATGGCTGCAGGAGGTGCAGCAACTAAACAAAGCTTGATCAGGTGCATGTAATTGAGTAGATTCGAAACCCACGAGAACGTTGTAACCACACCCTTACTTTGCCTCGTGGAATCTGGCTATAAAATAAGAGCTTTCAGGCTGTGGCGCTGTCGCTAGCTCTCCATCAGAGAGGACAGCATCCCACCCAGACCCAGCTTTTATTCTATTCTTGTCTGTCTTTTCTCAATCCTTCACCACCCCCTCTCAGGCTCACTGAACCTGGCTGAGCTGGCTTGGCACATATGGCGCCCAACGTGGGGCTGAGTATGCCATGGCCGTGCCAGCTTGCCACAGGAGACCACTAAAATAAAAAAAATTATGAACTGTTTTCCATTACATGAGCTTTGATGAGGAAATGGTCGGGAAAAGTACAGAAAAGTAAATTTACTGGAAAACTGTTGCCGAACTGTTGTTATTCTAAGCCATCCGATCACATGTGGTAGCAGCCAGTTGTGATGATGATGGATGAAACAGGTAGCAAAGCTGCTTGAGTCTCTAACACTTCAATCCATCTTCACTTTCAAAACCATGCCTTCTTCTTTCAGGCTACAATAATTTTATTAGCATTCTAGTAATGCATGTGATTTTACTAGGTGTGCTATGCTGTTAAAAGTTAAGTATAGTGACATTTTGAAGGGGCTTAAAACTGGAGTATCAAGTATTGAGTCCAGAAAGATAGTGGTAGTCCATTCAACATTGACTCAGAAGGATTGTTAAAAATAAATTCTTATTTTTCAGTTACAGTTGACATACAATATTATATTAGTTTCAGGTGTATAACCCAGTGATTGGACATTCTATAACTTACTAAGTGATCACCCCAATAAATCTAGTACCCATTTGACACCATAGATAGTTATTAAAATAGTATTGACTATATTCTCTATGCTGTCCTTTACATCCCCATGACTTATTCTGTAACTACCAATTTGTACTTAATTCCTTTACTTTTTCACCCATCCCCTACCTATAAGGATTTATTGAGCACTTATGTGGTAGGAATTATTTGAGTATTGGACACACAATGGTATATAAAACAAATATTGCTCCTGTCTACATGGAATTTACAACCTAGTGGGATAAAGAGGACAAGGAAAAGGTCACAAATGAATATAAAACAGCAAATCATGCTAAGTTTGATGAAGAAATAGTACAGGGCGATAGGAGAAAGTGTAGGGAAAACAATTCCTAGATGGGGTAGGGTGTGTTCAGAGCTGATATCTCTAAGGTAGACCTTTAATATGAGAATTGAAGCATGAATAGGAGTTAACCGGTGGGAAGTAAGGGGAAGAACATCTGAAATAGAGGGAACAGCATGTCTGCAGGCATAACTTTTAGGAAGGCTTTATAAATTTGAGAAACTGAAGTTATGAATGGAGCTTAGAGGGCAGTCACAGGAAAAGAGTGTGGAGTTGGAGAGCCTTGTAGGCCACAGTAAGAACGTTGGAGTTCATTGCAAGAAATGGGCAACAGAATAAGCTACCCTTATTATTATTAAAACAATCCACCATGAGCCCTGCTCCAGGTATTACTAGAAGACACTCCGCTGCTGTTGTCTCAAAGGCCGAAGTAAGAGGACATAGTCCTGAGGTGATAGGGCAAAACATACCAAGGAAATGAGAAGGAATTTTACCAAGGAAAAATGTTTGGGACTCATCATTACCCTCTACTGTCTCATAACAAAAGAGGAAGTCTGAGAAAGCATTGTTCAATTTCTCAGCAGAGGGACTTTCATATAAATGAGATTCACAAATTCACAAAATAAGATTCACAAATCTCACTAAAATATAATTTTAAAAAGTTTAAAGGCCCCTTAGCTCTTTAATCTCCTCTCTTATTCATTTTTTCCAAACTCAGATCTTTATAAAATGCTGATGACAAAGACAGAAATGTTTTGTTCTATTCTCCCACGGGTCCCCTTCATCCATGATAGAAGCTTCAAAGAGCTTCATTTGCAAAGATTATTTTCCAGGTGATATCCTTATACCCACACAGTCCTTAGAACACATAAGCAAGCACTGCTCAGCTCTGGCCATAAGTATTGACCTAATGAGAGGGTCTTTTGGGTCTGAGAGGAACATTGACCTAAAGTCGTTGCGAGGTAATATTAGGATGGCAGCATCACATTCTCTTTCTGCATTTATTGAAATGATCATATGACTTTTTCTTTATTTTGTAAATATGGTGAATTATATTGATTCTTCTTAGAATGTTGAACCAACCTTGCAATCCCATGATAAACTTCACTTGATTGGGATGTATTACCTTTCTATATATAGCTAAATTTGATTTTGTAATATTGGGGGGTTGTTTCTATATTCATGAAGGATATTGGTCTGTAGTTCCAAAGAAATCTGAGCCCAGTCTATTTTCCATTCCTAATTTTTTTCTTTACTCAATTCTTATAGAAAACCCTCCCTTATTCCCTCTCTCAAGCATCTATCTTTCTAATCCAATCTACTTAACTACCTTTCATTCTTTAATTACAAAATTTACCTAGGAAGAGTTTGGTGTTTGTATGCATACACCAGTATTATTTTTTTTCTTAGTTTAGAAACATTTCAACTATTAAATTGACAAATATTTATTTAGTGAGTACTATGTGGCAAATACCCTGTAGTCAACCTTTTCCATGATTATTGGTTTAATCCTCAGAAGAATACACTGTGGTTATATTCTTGGTTATAATAATAATACATCTGCATTTCAGTTACTAGTGCCATCATTGTCCTCACATTCCTCTGTGATTCATTAGCTTGTTAAGATTTCCCTTACAATGTCTTTCATGAATTCTGAGGGGTTAAGTGGAATAAGGTACCGTTCAAACAGTGCTTCATTTCAGTTTGCACAACCGTAGCCAGCCAAATTGAGGGTTAGAGGTGTTCTAAGAATATAGGAAAAAAGGGTTCTTTGTATAGCCTTCAAAAATAGAACATCAAAGACAATGCTGGCAAATTCAATAATATTCCCCTCATCCTTTTCATTCTGTCTACATAATCAATTCTTGTTTTGTCAAACCTTGGAGCGGCTGCCTACTTCCATAAAGGCACCTACTTCTGGGTTACAAGAGTCTTGGAAGTTCCAACTAACATGCCTGACACAGTCTGACAGGTCTCCACTCACCGTGGCAAGGTTAGCTTCTCTGGGGAACCTGCAGCCATGAGTATATTCCTTGCAGTATCAATAGAGTGTCTGGTGCGATTCTTGCGACCAGTGCTCCGAGGCTGTCCTTTGTAGTTACTTTCAGGAGACCTAGTTTCTGGCCTTCAGCTTACAGCAGGCCTTCAGGCTGAGTGAAAGGAGAGAAACCATTTGTTGGTGACAAAACAAAATGATTATATTTAATTTGCTACAGTGACAAACAAGATTCTGAAATGGAAGAAGGTAGCCCTGGCTGATGTGGCTCAGTTGGTTGAGCACTGTCCCATGCACCAAAAGGTTGCTGGCTCTACTCCCCCGTCAGGGCACGTGCCAGGTTACTGGCTCAATCCCCAGTGGGGAGCGTGCAGGTGGCAGCCGATGGATGTTTCTCTCTCATTGAGGTGTCTCTCTCTCTTTCTCCCTCCCTCTCCTTTCCTCTCTCAGATCAATAAAAACATATCTTAAAAATAAAATGAAGGATGGTAGAATTCTTTAATGGAATAAATACATTCCCAGGGAAAAGGTCTCAGGATTTTTAGGTGGGGGAGTCTCAGCAAACATTAGCAAAGCCAGGCAGAAGCACACTCAAGACATTATTCCCCATTTCTGGCTATGGTTATGGAGGAGGTAAAGGCCAGCTGGAGTCCTGGCTGTGGAGAGTGAGGGTGGAGAGGCTGACAGATGGGCAGGAAGCTGTGTGGGCCTTGTGGAGGCCCCCTGAGACTTCGGACCAGCTGCAAAGACTACACACAGGTGCAGAATATAATTAGAAGGCCACAAGTGTGCAGCCTCTACTTAAATGAGGCCACCAGACTGCATCTGGAGACAAATGGACAGATGTTAATGCAAATGTCATCACTGCTTCTCCCAAGGGGTTGTGAACCAGCTCATCTCAGCAGCTCTGGGTCCAGGGGAAAGAGGGTGACAGTGGGACAGTAATGGACCTGCTCTGTGGCCAGCCACGTGTACCTCAATCCAGAACTAAAGTTGACGGGTGGGAGTAAGGGATAGGAAAGTGCCAGAGGAACCACCAAAAGTTGCTTATTAACCTTCTCAGTTCTTAAGAGGCATCTGAGACTGCCATCCCTGGCCCACACCTACCAACACTGTCTCCTCACCCTTCCCAATATATTTTCCTATGTTCGCTTCCATCCATAACCTTTCTTTGTATCAGAGTGGTTCTAAAATGTTAATTGCAAAAAATAATAAATAAAAAATTAAAATTAAAAAAATATTAATTGCACAAAAATTAGCTCCAGGAGTTTGTGAGTAATACAGATTCTCAGGTTCTTATCCTGGGCCAGAGGGAGGAAAGCTAATTCTTGCTTCTATCTCAACCTAAGGATCTTCAGTAGTTGGCAGAAGGAAATGGTCAACGTTGGGACATAGAGTGCCTGGAAGCCAATACATTCCTCCACTGTAGTTGCTTCCCCATTACAAATCCTGGATCTGGAACCATCGCAGTCAGAAGATGTGGCCTTTTCTGTAATTCCCTCAGGCTAAAGAGAAAAGCAGATGAGGTACTGGGAGGCTAGGAGAGATCATGGAAGGAAACAGCAGGGGATTAGGAAGCTTACTGTACTTTTTAATTTTGTGCAAAGCCTCACAAAAGGTACCCTGTCAATTCTCCACATTGGCAGGGCATGAGACAGTGTTGATAAAGAGAAAAAGATGCAAAATATGTGCCTAGATGGATGGAGTTTTTTTTATTTTGGTCCATATTATCAAAGTTCTGCCATATATCATAGGTCCCTGCTGGACGTAAAGTCTTAACTTCATAAAAACTATATTGGGAGCAAATACAATATTGGCTTTTTACACCCAACGTTGGGCCCGGCGTGGCACCTCTCCTGGGGAGATCTCCGTGAATTCTAGCCCCACTGGTCCCTATGGTGGCCTGATGCAGATAAATGATTTGTCAAGAAAAATCTCCAGCTTCCGCCTTTTGCAGGTGAGGAAGCCTCTTCAGGAACAAATGAGAACAAGAGGCCGGTTCATTCTAAAGATTTTAGGAGTGGCTCTTTAAGAAGCCTAACCATCTCCCCTATCCTCCTGAACAAGATGGGTTTCCATTGGCCCTGATTAGCTTGCTTTCTTCTGCATTAAATATTTACACTATCCCGCTGTCTTTAAAACGGTTGGCTATTCACTGATGAATCATTTGCTTGCTCAGTTCAAGCAAAAATCTTTATACTCAGAAACAATAGCATTTTATCCACTCGACAATACTCTCAGTGGTTTTGTGGAAGTACGTAGACAAGGCTTTTTTCTCGGGCACCGCAGACAGTTTTACTAGAAGACTGAAAGTATAATGAGGCCTAAACGACTGCAGTCTAAAATATTTTGATGGCACCTCTTTGTCCAATCCAGAAATTTGGAACCTTCCCAAGTCCCTTTCAAGCAAACACACACAGGTATTAGATGAGCTGGTAAAAAAAAAAAGGGGGGGGAGGGGAGTAATTAAAGGGGAATGACGGACCTGAAGGGGGGCAGAGGAAGAAAGATGGAGGATCAGTGAGGCTGATGGGAGATGAGGTCTCATGGGTCAATCCTGGGCTCAGTGGCAGATGATGAGAAAAGACAGAGAGTTTTCAGCACCTACTGAAAACTTAGAGCGAGTGACCAGAAGACTGTATAAATGGCGTCATGTAGAATGAAGATCTCTGATGAATTAAGATTTTTTTCCCCCAGCTTTTCCATTGATGTGATGTGAGATTTAAATGAAATAATGCATGTTAAAGCACTTAGACTATGCCTGGCATATTGGAAAGCACTGCAGAAAAAGTGGTTTCTATAACTACTACTGTTAATACTACTTGAGAGTTAAGTAATACATAGCAAATGCAAATATCCTAAGTGGTACCCAGTGGATTCTGATTTTTCTTCCTGGACCACAATTCTGAGGCTCTGAGGGGGAGTCAAGGTCAGGCCCTTTGATCTGAGCCCAGAAGGAACTCAGTGCATATGACAGGTATGTTCTCTGGCTCTACCTGTGCAAAAATTCCCAACTCTTTTGCAGCCATGACAAGTTCAAAAATTAATGGAAAGATGTGTGACAAAGTCAAAAGGATCTCTGGTGGCTTTTAATATTTCCCTTTTATTTTTGGACCATTCTAGAGAACTAGAATCATAAAAATTCAGAAAAAAATATCTAGTAATTGGTTTAATCATTTAAATATTATATAATAATGCTTCCCCTAAATCGTCAACTCCTTTTTCCAAACAATTCTTAGAAAATTTAGCAATAGAATGATTTTTTAAAATGCCTTCACATATCAGAATTGCATAGCATAACATCAAGTAGCATTGACATTCTTAGATGAATAGGGTGATTAATCTCTTCCTTGAAACCTATTGACTTAAAGGTGTAATACTTTTTATAATTGTCAAATCAAAATGCTATGTGAGGGGAAGAAACTCTGTTTAACTTAGTCATGTGACAGAAATGTCACCTCATGTTTTCCTTCACTTTTTTAAAAATGATTTTCTTCATTTCTTTTTTAAAATTTGAGATATAATTGATATAACATTATATTAGTTTCAACATAATGATTCAATATATATATATTATGAAATGATCACAATAAGGCTAGTTAACACTCACACCATACATAGTTACAAAACATTTTTTTCTCATAATGAGGACTTTTAAAATCTACTCTTTTAGCAGCATTCAAATATACAATACAATATTATTAACACTTGGATTGCGGGAAACGAGTTAAGTCGGCTCGCGTGAATTGCGCGTACTCCGCGGGAGCCGTCTTAACTCGGTTCATATAGATTTGCGGTGGAGTGTGGGAAACGTGTAAACTCGGGCCGATTGTAACTGCGTATTACCAAATATTTGTTTGTTTGCCGTTCACAAAGATACCTACCTGTGTATGCGAACCGTTTCATACCCATTGGGGTAATAGGTATCATAAAAATCCCTTGTAAGTAGAGAACACTTTATGGCGCTGGTCGAGTACAATACCGTTAGGGTACCAATGTATTGTTTTCTCATTTTATAACCGATATCCTTGGATATCTCACCATGCAAAGAGAATAGTTATTGAGAAATACTTCTTGTGTCCGGACGTCTTTAGTTTTGAGTTTTGTGAATATTATTACGTGTTTAAATATTTAAATATATTGTGATAAAGACATTCATATAGAATTTTTTAACCAAATAAAATAAAATCGTTCCGCAAAGTGTTCGCATAATAATTATTTTTTTATATCAGATATCTATCGGAGTACCGCTATTTTCAGTTAGTATTATTTTTATTTGCTTTAACCTAGAATGTCGCAGCATTCAGACTATAGTGATGATGAGTTTTGTGCAGACAAGTTGTCCAATTATTCTTGTGATAGCGATCTTGAAAATGCGAGTACAAGTGATGAAGATTCTAGTGATGATGAAGTAATGGTGCGTCCCAGGACATTGAGGCGACGAAGAATTTCGAGCTCCAGCTCTGACTCAGAGTCAGATATAGAAGGCGGGAGAGAAGAATGGTCGCATGTTGATAATCCACCGGTCTTAGAAGATTTTTTAGGGCATCAAGGATTAAACACAGATGCTGTTATAAATAATATAGAAGATGCCGTGAAATTATTTATCGGAGATGATTTTTTTGAATTTCTTGTAGAGGAGTCAAACAGGTATTATAATCAAAATAGGAATAATTTCAAACTTTCAAAAAAAAGCCTAAAGTGGAAAGATATAACCCCTCAAGAGATGAAGAAGTTTTTAGGGTTAATTGTTCTCATGGGACAGGTGCGCAAAGATAGAAGAGATGACTATTGGACCACGGAGCCATGGACGGAGACGCCATATTTTGGTAAAACGATGACGAGAGACAGGTTCCGACAGATATGGAAAGCTTGGCACTTCAATAATAATGCGGATATCGTAAATGAATCAGATAGACTTTGCAAAGTGAGACCAGTACTAGATTATTTTGTGCCTAAATTTATAAATATTTACAAACCTCATCAGCAATTATCACTAGATGAAGGGATCGTACCTTGGAGGGGAAGATTATTCTTTAGGGTATATAATGCTGGCAAGATCGTTAAATATGGAATATTGGTTCGTTTGTTGTGCGAAAGTGATACAGGATATATCTGTAACCTTCAAAATTTATTGAGGGTAGCGTAAGGGATTATACGCAACGGAAAAGACGATAGAGGGCTCCAAGACCGACACCTATATCCTGTAGTTTGGGC
>NW_005877479.1:0-8622 GCF_000147115.1 Myotis lucifugus
CCCCCTGCCCCAGGCCTTCACCATCCTATTGTCTGTGTCCATGGGTTATGCCTGGATCTTAAACATTATTTTTTAAATGATATGTGCGATCCCCAAGTGTGAAACACAGTTACTTAAAATAAAGCCAGGAGAAACACGGTGTTCACAAAGGACTGTGCAGAGATACAAAAATTAGAAATTCAAATGTAATATAAACTTGACCTTATACTTTTATACATTACCTTGTATTTCTTATATTTTGTAATGTCTTTGAATTGAGAATTAGTCTAGTCATGAAGGCCATTATGCATTTCATAATAACAAGACAGAAAAATCATTTTATTTAACTGGATTCAGTACAGTATTTTAAAGGTCATATAATCACATGGCATATTAAATCCTAACACTTGGAGGCAACGTGCTCTTGAGTAGTTTGAGCTGTTTCAAACCATCCTGTGTTTGTGTGTGTAACACGTGACACATGATAGTCAGTTTTGCCATCTGTAGTGTTGCCCTTAGCAACAGAAAAGCATGTAACAGTGCTTATGTGACTCTGCCGGCCTGCAACAGTATGTAGAAGGATTTAAGCAAAAATGAAACAGACGGAAATATTGCTCCAGGTAACCGGAGTTTTCAAGTGTGTTGCAATTATAATGCAGATTATTAAGGGAAGAAAAGTAAGGAGCGGAGAAAACTGAAGTGAACGACCATGGTAACATAAAAGGCTAGGTTTTCCAGAGTTATTGCAAAGTTGAAGTTAAATTACATACAGGTAGAACAGATGTGATCATTTTTATTTGTCTCTGTCATTTTATAATTTATATTTCATAAAAAAAGCTAAACCCTGTTCTGCTGCATAAGAAAGGAGTAGATCTAGAATCACGAACACCTTCCTCTGTTACCATCACAATTAAGAACAAGATTGAGGATTCTATAACTATTACCATGCTCATTTAAAGCAAGCTAAAAAAACACATTTTTCAGAGGAGATTCTTTTTCTGAAGTTTCCAGAACAGCTTAAATTGAGTAAAATTATAAGATCACATATACATAATAGCATGTAATCATGCCTAATGCAAACCCATAAATTTATTCAAATTTAATATTTCTTAAAAATTTGGGAATAAATAATGAAACCATGAGAAGAAAGATTCTATAGAACAAATATAAACAAACTCTATTTATTCCCTGTGTTAAGAAACTCTGGCTATCTATCTTCAATCAGTAAGAAAAAGCTGAGATGTAACAACATAAGGATCAGTGTTAGATATGTATCATGTAGACAAGACTCTGGGCCATGTAATCTTCCATGTAAGTTTAGAAGCATTTAATAGTCTATTACAAAGAGAATGATATTGTTAAGAGAACTGTGAAGAGAATGAATTTCAAACAGGATAATATCCTCACTTTTACTACCTTATGTTTACTTTTATAAAGAGGAGAAGAAATACATGAACTTGACGCTTGCCAAATACTTTAATTAATAGGAGAACCAACAAATACTGAACCCTTGTGATATTTAAGTGCCTTTATATGATCTCATTGCAAAGCTTGAAGTACATGGTGTTATCCCACTTTTAAAGATGATGAGCTAGAAACTTGATTAGCTTAAGTGAATCTCTCGAGAATATTCCTTAAGAACTGAATCCATATTTACACCCAAGCTTTAAACCACACCCTTGCTTACCACTAAGCCACTAAGATCTTGAACAATTGCAATAGTTGGGCAGTACATTTTAACTCTGAGCTTCCAAAAAGTCAAATCAATAAGATAAGTACATGATCAGTTGTAATTCTTTAATTTTTAAAACATAGATATTTATTCAGTATCGCCTCTGTGTGTACTAGGCACTACAAATATAAGGGAGCAAACACAGACATAGCTCTGGCATAAGGCAAAGGTTCACATAGAGTGGGAATAGAACTGGAGTTTTAGTTCAGTGCTCAATTATGTCCATTGATATTATTCATTGCTGTTGCAGGTGTGAAGCAGTGCTTACATATGCAACTTCACCATTTCATTGCCTCAAACAAACCTTAAAACTCCAGTTTGGGGATTAAGTAATGCATGATAGTTAGAATAAACACTAAAAGGGACAGTAGCTTAAAAGGTACTTTATGCCCTTTAATTGGTAGTATGGGTTGATCTTTCAGGCCATCTCTACTGTGTTAGAGACTCAGAGAGTTTTCCTTTTGTTGCTCATCCATCCTTAAAATATTGCCCTCATCCACGGAGCAAAAGGCAGTTCACAACCACATCTACACTCAGCCCTGGAAAGGGGAAAAAAAGAAATATGGGGGACATGAACTTTAATTTTTAGGGGCATGGCTAATTGTTGAAAACATCACTTCTGTTCATATTCGTTGACCAGAAATTAGTTACATCGCCACATTAGCTGCAAGAGAGGTGAGGAACTTATTCATGGGTGGGTGAACATTCGTCCAGCTAAGTCTTATATAGAAATGGAGGAGAGGAATTGGAGGCACACATGTTTGTCTTGACCACTGTGAGCTGAAGCCCAACCATTTGAATCCACATGTTTCACAGTTGGTGAGCATCTGTAGCAGTTGGTCAGCCTCCTTTACTTATTCCGAAAACTGGAAATTCATCATGCACAGAATGAGGAATTATTATTGTGAGAAAAATATGTTGGAGTTTTTCTTTCATCCATCTTTTGATGCCAGGTACTGAGCTTTTGTTATAGACTGGGAAAAAAGCATAAACAAAGCTCAGTTAGGGGTCAGCCTGGGAAGGGCTCTAGGAAGAGATAGCAGGATGTTATAATAAGCTTAATGACAAGCAAATTTGAAATAATTCTCAATGTCTTTCCAGTATTGATAAGACTTGATTTAAAAAATGTGTTGTGCATTACACAGCAACATGCCAAGAGAAATGTAGCAAAAAATAAAATGTAGATAAAAACGATGAAAAAAGTGTAGTAACTAAATATGGATGGTTTTGTTTATTTTCTCCTGAGGAAAATGGAAGCCCTTTTTTACTCTCCACTTTCAAGAAAGAAAGAAAAAAAAAAGACCATGATGTTTTTGAAAAGCATGTGACTTTTGATTAATAGAGTTTCTAGCATTAATACAGACCCTAAAGTTCTAATGCTGCATAGATTAACACAAAATAAGATTAAATTTTTCAAAGCCTATTGTCTTTTTGGAAAGAGGTGTCATGTTTCTTTGGGACTTGAATGTTACAAATAATTGTATAGTCAATTTTAATTTTTATTTCTTGATCAAATTTTGATTAAAAACAAAACAAATCATTTCGTGCCTGTCAGCCCTGGCAGTCAGTCTAAGTGCTCTGACTCCACTCTCTGAAGAACTAGTACCTGGGCAGTACTCCAAAATGGGACACCTCGTTCTAGCTGCTTTGGCTCAGTGGATAGAGCATCGGCCTGTGGACTGAAGGGTCCCAGGTTTGATTCCTATCAAGGGCACATGCCCAGGTTTTGAACTCGATCCCCAGTAGAGGGCATGCAGGAGGCAGCCAATCAATGATTCTTTCTCATCATTGAAGTTTCTATCTCTCTCTCCCTCTCCCTTCCTCTCTGAAATCAATAAAAAATATATTTAAGAAAAAAGAAAAGGGACACCTTGTGTCCTGGGTTCTCAGAAAATAACAGCTCATGCCATGGAGGCAATGGGTGTTCTCTTCCCCATGAAGCATCACAGACTGATGGTGACCATGTTAGTTTCCTAGGGCTGCAAACTAAGCCACAGGTTGGGTGGCTTAAACAACAGGAATTTTCTCACAATTCTAGAGGCTCACAGTTCTCCTGAAGTCTCCCCACTGGACTTACTTATGGCCACCTTCACTGTATCCTCATGAAAGGAGTTTTAGGGGGAAAGTAGGCAGGATTAGGGAGTTTTAGGAATGAAAATGGTCATGGGAAGGAATGAGACTTGAAGGCACCAGGGTGTTTATCTTACTTGTACAGAGGATAGAGAAATGCCACAGGCAAATAGAAATATACCTGGTCTAAGCAATTAAGACAACCATAAACCGAGGACAGACAAGGGTATATCTGGCCTGAGCAATTAAAGTGACTATAAGTTAGGCCAAAAGTAGCCCTGACCTGAGTAGCTGGGAGGGCCATAAGATAGACTTTCACTGCCAACACAACTGGGAGAGCTTTAAGACAAATCAGAAGTGACTCCAACCTAAACAAATAACCAAAAGAGAAAAAGTACAGAGGTGGGGGTTGTGAAAGCTGATTACAGGGCTAAGGTCCCACCATAGAAAAAGGGGGGGGGGGGTCTCCAGCCTATTTAATGCCTCACGACAAAGAAGGCAGCAGTCACCTTTCCTAGGGGCCCCTCTGTCCATCCAGGAGGGACAGTCTTAGGCTTAGAATTTAGAATTAGGTTTTAGAAGTGTTTGCTTGCAATAAAGCTTCTGTACTTTTCACCTATCACCTTTGTCCGTGGCTTCATTCTTCGAATCCATCAGGACAAGAGCCTGGAGAAAGCAATCACTCTGCTCAATAAAACAACCCAAATCACTCACATGTACTTGCCTTTGTGTGCATGCATCCCGGTGCCTCTCTTCTTAGGATGGCACCAGTCATAGTAAATGTTATGGACTGAGTGCTTGTTTTCCCTCATATGGTATCTTCCCCTGCTCCTTCCTGGGAGAGCTCCTTAATCTGAACTTTCCAATTCACTCTTTTATTCTTCGGCAGCATGTATCTTGCTTTTTCTTCCATTGACTCTGTTCATTTCAAACACTATTTTTCATACTTAATGTAATATATCTTAACTTGGAATTTCAGGGGGCTATTTTATTCTTCAAATTGTTCCTATTTTCTCCCCATAAGTATATTTATCAAGCTTACTTTATATTCTTGATTTATCTGTTCTGAGAATACTTCCTCAGATGGTAAATATGATTCAGTCTGACCCCCCTTTCCATTATAGTAATTGTATTTTGATTTCTGGTTATTTTTGTCTGTGAGATCATGTTATTCAAGAAGGTTATCAGTCACTCAGTTTGATAATGTATATGTATGAGAAAAAGCCAAAAGCCAGGTTCTAGCCTGTGTCTTTTTGGCAAGTTTCATGAGATTAAAGAAGATAATTTACCAAAACCCCCTGAATAGAAGGCAATGAACAACTGTTGTTTATTTCAAGTTTTTGATAATTTATGCAGCTTCCTGATTTACCACCTTGAGAATCTGTGGTCCAGGTCATAGCTTTTAACTTCCATGCTAAAAAGGGAGGTACTGGTTGTCTGAAGGAAATGTGCACATAGGAAAGCACAAAACCAGTAATTAAAATAAGAAATACAATCAGTGTGAATAATAATAGAATGAATGCAGCTCAAGAAGGAATTGGTGAACTGGAATGTCAGATTGAAGAATTATTTCAGAAGGCAGCAAGACACAATAAAGTAATGTTTAAAATTAATTTATAACAAACTCTAAATAACATTGATACGTGATTTTTGGAGTGGAACATGTGGTGTTCCCCTGGGCAGGATGGCTCCCTGGATTCTTTGTTCGCCAGAGTCGAAGAATGAATCAACAGACTAAAGATGATATAGCAAAAGTGGAGATTTATTGAAGAACAAGTACAGACTCTCAAGTGGGGAGGAGGAAAGAGTTCCACCGACTTCCTCTTTCCATGGTTTATAAAGGCTGCAAGTCCCTGTGTCCTGATATCCCTTCTGATTGGTCAATATTCCTTTTTGAATTGGTTACTATAGTAACTCCTGAGGCCCTCCTCCCTCATTGTCCTCCTATTCCTTCTGGGCTTTCTTCCTCCTTCTTTATTTTGTAAATATAGACCTTTTGGCTACTCCCAGTTCTCCTGTCTTATGTAAATGTAACTGGTACAGCTCCCCTGTGTTATGGAAATGTAATTTCTCCCAGCCTATAGCCCTGTGTTTTTTCCATGAACCCACAATTCTAAAAATTCCCTAAACCTACCTATATTCCCCTAAAATTCCTATTTCAATATGGAAGATAGAAATGAAAATGTTTGAATACAGTATGAATGAATCATTTACCTTATGAGCAGGCAAGTCAACCACATCTAAATATATCTCATAGTATAGTTTAACTTGTGCAAAGGTATAGAACTATATTTCTTTGTAAAAAATGAATAAGAAAGGAAGACAATTCTTAGGCTTACTGATAAACATAAAATGAAAATTAGAGATCAAGAAACTGATGCCTTTTAGTCAGAAAATATAAATGTAAAAATGACATACCAAATGCTACTCCATTTAAATAAGATTCATTTCAAGATTCTGTTTTAGAGAGGGTTTCTCTCTTTACAAAAAATGTTCAAGATGTTCATCAAACAAGAGATAGAACTTTAGTGAAATTTAAAATATGGTTAACTTCCCATGTGAGTCTATAGTTACAATTAAAATAAATTAAAATATTTCTACATATAATTTCATAAGGCAACAAGACACTGAAATCATGTGCATTGCCATTTAACTTCACTGAAAGTTGGTTTGAAGAGTTTAATTGCTTTTGAATAATAGACAATTGAAACCATAAAGAGGTTGCAACAGCTGATAGGTTGCCATGGTAGCATTTCCTCCCCAGCTGAAGAAGCAATAAGGAAGAAAGAATATAGGTCAGAAAGTGTTTACATTGACAAAACAACAGCATATTAAAATCAAATGCTTTTGTACACATCATATGGCAAAGGAAAATTGTGAATCCTAGTTTCAGGCTATTAAAGACAGCCCAATTCATCTTTGGAATGATGGATATAGCAAGCTGCTATAGCAAGGCCAAGAATACTCGCTTTCATGCATATTGGCAGTTCAACTAAAAAGAAAAAATGGGGCCATAATAAAACTTTTTCTACTGGTTCATCTGTGGTCCTTTACATAGAAATATTTTCAATTGAAGAATTCTCCCAGAAGGCAATTCTTTTTACAATGAATCACTCCAGGGAAAGAGATCAACTTTATTCTTAATAAATATCTGTTGGTTAGTTAATTCTTTTCCCTGATTTATGACCAAAATTTCTGAAATGCAATGGAAGCAAGATATAACTAAAGTGAAGGAAGAAATATGGGTAAGGGGCAGGAAGAAATGGAGTAAAGTTAATCAATAGCCCAGAGGCAGAAAGAATGAAAGAAATTAACCAAAATAGGAGGGAAGGAAGGAAGAAGGAAGAAAGGAAGAGAGGAGAGAGGGAGAAAAAACACTGGGAAATATAGTCTCCCACATGAAAGGATGAAGATGTCATTTGCAAGACAGTGGCTGAAATATGAAAACCATATCTGTTCTCATCTGGGGAATTCACACTTGGCATTTTTATTGAATTTGGTTCAGTGGGGGTTAACTGGATACCCAGTTCTAATAGTAGTGTCTGATTGGCTTACATTAATAATACATTCCATTTTCCACTGGACAAAGTAATGAATGTGAAAGGGTGAGGGCTATGCCCTCCATCTTACCCCGTATCCTCCATGTTGGGATAGGAGCCATGTGCTCAGACCCCCTTCTTCCCGGAAGCCCAGGCCTCTGCTGGCCACGCCCAGGATTTCTTTAAACTAACCAATGACAGTCGAGGGATGTGCGCGCCATAAGAATTACCGCATCCTATGTAACAAGACCTGGCTTGCGCCTGGCCAATCGGTACGGCCCACAGTCCCCTCACTCCACCCCCTATTAAAACCCTGGTTTTTCTCACGGCGGTCTCTCTCCCCCCTTCTTGCCGTTGGGTCAGAGGGGGCTGGGAGCCAGACCCGGGTCTGTACTAATAATAATAAAAGACTCTCTGCTTTTGCATCGGACTTGGCTGTATCCCTGTTGGTCTGTGGGGATCTTGAAATCTGGGCATAACAAATGCAGGTTTGGGCAAATGATCCAATTTGAGCCAGTATTTACATGATCTTTATTTTTTCTAAAAACAAACAAACTAACACTCTCTGCAGCCACCTTGAGGACCACTACGGCAAAGCTTGAAGCTAGTAGAAGTCATCAAAGGAAGCTAGAGATAGAGATACCCCAGGGGCAGATGAACACAAGACATGCATCAGGAGACATTTCACCCATTAACCAAACTACATCAGAAGGCCCAATTGCCTCTTCAGTTGCAGGGGCAATTACAGTCTTGATTGTACTTAAGCCACTTCACATTGGTTTCTACTTCTTTTCTTTGAGAAATAACTCTGATAAAATGTCCCTTAATTCCCATACCTTCAGACTCCTTTGAGCCAACTAAAGATAACTGAAGTAACTGAAGAACAAAATGGTTGTATCCTTGAAAATCCCTGTAACATGCATTGTGACCTCCATGTGCAAGGTACTTGAAAAGACATGAAAATGAACAAGACAAAGTCTGTGATATTAAGAGCCTAGGAACAAGCAAGGTGCTTGGATAAGTAACAAATAATTAGCAATGAAGTAGATATCTTATTTTCACCATTTACAAATGAGAAAATTGAGGCACTAAATTTAAGTAACTGCTTCAAGATGTGACAGACTAGTGAAGGATAGAGCTGTGTGTGAAATAAGGCACTTTGACTTAACAAACTGCCCTGCCTCTAAGAAATAGTAGCAAATATTATGTGCTGTCTACATTAAATCCATATACCCATACGTTCCATCTGCTTGTTGATATGCTGTATCTATCTATATAATAAAGAGCCAGGGTGTAAAGATG
>NW_005877480.1:0-8622 GCF_000147115.1 Myotis lucifugus
AACAAAGAGACATGTTTAAACAATAAAGACAGATAGCATTCCCCACTAAAAACTTTGAGTCACCACGGAAACACAGAAGAGGTTTAGTAGGTTTTTTAAAAACAAACAAACAAAAACAAAACAGAAACAAACAAACATAAAAACACTTTCACACCAGTGCACGCCACATTTACACCATAGAATACCCTGCATTCACAAAATCAGTTTCAATTGCTCAGAGATACAGAACAAGTCCCTGAACAGAGGCAGTAGAAAACTGCCTAGGAAAGCTTCTCTTCTACCTTTTTCAAAGGCAGGCCAAACTCGGACCCTTAGCCAGTCCGAGTTTTGATTTCCTTCCCAGGAAGTCCAGAGATGGTGAACACCATCTAGAAGCTGTTTATCTTCAGCGGTTCTCAACCTGTGGGTCGCAACCCCTTTGGGGGTCGAACGACCCTTTCACAGGGGTTGCCTAAGACCATCGGAAAACACATTGTCAACGTAAAAACCATTGAAACCTGTAAAGAATTTTTGTGAGTTTATTTGAGCCAAACTGTCGACATATGCCGGGAAGCAGAACCTCAACGAATTGAGATAGTGCTCCGGAGAATGGCAGGGTTACATCCGTATTTATACATGAAATTCATTGGTGACAGATTTAAGGAGGTGGGATTAAGTGAAGCAGGGGGAAACCTCTGTGATAGGATAGCAGGATCAATTAACATGATAATGAAGGAATTTATAGTATCTGCCCAGAACATTTGGTTGTGCCCCAGGGGCTCCAGAAAAAAGGGAAGTTACAAGTTACCCAGACATTTCAAAGGGTATGTTATCTTAGAGGCAAAAAGGCAAATGGGCTCAGTAAGGATCAAAGTTGATCTTGTCAGTGAAGATACTGGCCTAGGACATAACTGCCCACCATAACTGCTTTTAGTTAAAGTTTAATTTCAGACCATCCTTTGTGGTTACTTTAGGTCTCCGAGTCTGCAGAACTGCCATGCAGGCCTCTCCTGAGCTTGTCAGGTCAGCATGTGGCCCCTTTCGTCCACACATCCCCCTTTTGGTCATAAATCAATCCAAAGGATGCATTGATGACCAACCTTTTGGTTGGATAATGGAGTCCCACGTTGCTAGGAAGGCTCATTCCTAGGATGTCTCAGTGTCAGCATGTCTTGCTGAACAGGTGGACCACGGGGGATGGGGCAAGACCATAACCTTAGATGGCATTTAAGGTCGAATTATTATTATTTAAAAAAGGGCAGGTAAATGGGAGGCAGTCAGGTCCTATACGTCCTTGTTAAAAAGTATTCTGGATCATTTCTAATTTTGGAGCCATCATGATCCGAGTCTTTTTGCTGTTTGTCTTAAATTTTGCTTTTCTGCATCTAGTATAACATTTACATATCATGAACACAAAAATCATAAAGGTATTGATTACATCCCAGGGCTTGGAACGAGGAAACTGGTTCGCAAAAAAAAACAGTTTACAGAAGCAGAATTTAAGCATGTTAATTATTGTCCTGGGTCTCGGGGTTACTGAATTGACAGAAACACCCCATTCTAGAGCCCTCGGGTCCTGAGACCACCGAGTTGCCAGGAACTCACTATCTAGAGCCATCGAGGTAATTTAGAGTAAATGCGCTGTCCTGGTCATGGGACCACTGAGTCAACTGGAACGCACCACCTGTGGCCACTAAAACAATTTAGGGTAATTGTGCTGTTCTGTTTCCCAGGTACAGAAGAATGTGCTTCGATAACCAGTAAGATCACAATCAATGGGATAGTCATTCAATTGAATGGGATGATGTATACAATTCAGAAAATTAAAGTAACTTTTAAACAAGGCAAATAGGTACCATATTTCATTCCCCACTGGTTTTATGTACATGAGTCAAATCATGGACTCATCTTTACTAGTTAGGGGATTGTACTGCCCCCTAACTACAAGTATTTTGTCCAAATTAATTTTTTTTTTTTTTTTTTTTAACTGCCAGCTTGGCACATTTATTTTCTTTTACTCACCCCATTTCTTATAGGGGCATTCTCTATTCTGTTCCTGCTCTCCTGTCCCCTTGTGCATCTAGCCCCACTTGGCCCTGGACTTTCTCACTGGCTAGAAAAAAAGTTCTTACAGTTACCAAGTGCCCTAGTGCCATGGTCCCCATTAGTACTGTCCTCACTGAAGTCCAGTTCCCCTCCTGCGGGCGTCAAGCCTCCTCCTGGCCTGCGTGGAGCCCAGGCTAGGGATCTCACGGATTAAGCCGCTAGCTGCCGGGATCAAGGCTGTTTTCTGGTGCAGGAGCTGGGAGTGGTGTAGCCAGGTCTGGATGCCGTCAGCAGGGCGACAGTGTATAGTCCTTCTCAAGTTGGGGTGAGTCCTTGGGTCGTGAACTTCTTTACCCACACGAGTCCCCAGGCTGGAAAGGATGTACAGAGTCCGAGGTGGGCACTGGCAGGGCATCTCGAACAAGCTTATGGGTGGCTTGTAATTTCTGTAAGAGATCACGTCCAGATAAGGGGTAGAGGCATTCTGGCATGACTAGAAACGAATGAGTTACCGTGTTCTTTCTGAGGTCCACAGTCCTCTTTGACGTCCAAGGAAAAAAAAGGCAGTTTGCCCGGTGGCTCCTAGAACTGGTGTCTTCTTAGATGGTACTGGTCCCATTGGCTCTGTCAAGACTGAATAAGCTGCTCCAGAATACATCAGGAAACTAACTGGGGGTCCTATTTATCCACAAATACTTTAAAATCTACCCCAGATATCCAAATTTCAACCCAACACAGAAATATCAGAGCAAATCAAAGTCTCTAGTAAACAAACAGAAATTTTGTTGGGTGGGCTGATTCCACCTCTGACAGGGAGTAAGCACCCTTTGGGAAAGGAACCCAGTGGCTGCTTGGGGCGTTTTGCTATTGGTCAGAGCATTCAGCCTTAAATCAAACATTTTTCCTTAGACTTCCACACTTACATGAACAAATAATTATACCTAAGTAGATATACAAACATCAAATAGACATTCACACTTACACCCTTTCAGTGAACAAGTACTTTTACAGTCTTGGGATCTTGAGCAGAAAACAGGAACACTGCCCAAGTCCCCTGATGGGGGCCTGACAAGAACAGATGTGGGGGCCTTTGCTGCGGGGCGGGGGGGGGGGGGGTATAAAGTCTCCATTCTTCCTCCCTCGGCACTGCTAAGGGCAGGATCATTGGAGAGGTCTCTTCACCTAGGCAAGGCTGTGCTGAGCCATCTGGGGCAAAAGTGGTTTCTGCTTCCATTTTGGCTAAAAGGTCTCTGCCCATTAGAGGGACCAGGCAATTTGGCAAATACAGGAATTCATGAACCACCTGGTGGCTGCCTAACTGACATCGGCGGGGGTGGCAGAACAGTCTGCAGCTGTGGTCCCCGTAGCTCCAATAATGGTGACTTCCTGTCCTGAGAGGGGAGCTACCTTCTGAGTAAACTACTGAGTGCTCTGCCCCTGTACCATCCATAAAGTTCACAGTCTGGCCCTCGATTTTTATTTCGACCATAGGCTCATGGGGGCCCAGTTGGAAAGAGCCCAGTCTGTCCTAGACAGAGTCAGCTGTTGCCTGTCCGAGGAGGTCTGCCTCAGGCGGCTCTGGCCAATAGCGGCCCGGTGGTTTGGATGGCCTTGCCAGCTTCTTCTGGCCTGCTCCTGCCCTGCCTGCCTCTTCACTTCTGCTACTAAACCTTACTTTGTCCCTTCTTACACATGCAGAACTGGATCCAAGGCAGCGAGGTTTGAGCAATTTTAAAATTCCTTAACATATATTTTAAGACAGTCAAGTTTGGGTTTGAGGAGGAGCTATTACCTATGTTGCAGGGAGGGACCGGGTTGCCTCCTCCTGAATAAAAGAACTAATCAAAATAAGGCTTATTTTCTAACTTCATTTGTCCCTGGGTGTGGACAACAAATGACACTAATCAGATTGACATAAACGATTTAACCTTTGTTTAGGGAGGCAGTTGCAAATCACTTACTCCCAAGTGTCCTTGGTTTAGGGAAGATGGGATTTCTGTTCAGTTTCCCTATTCTACTTGTCCCAGCTTACTGGCCTATCATGCATTCAATTTTCTTTCTATATTTCTCTTTCTTCTTATCACATACACAACCTTCACAAATTTCATATTTTCAAGTTAGCCTTTAAACCTTCTTTCTATGTCCTTCAAAAATGCATAACCATGCCTCAGACCTTCCATTAAGTATTTCTTTACCTTCCTCCATCACACCAAAGCTGTACATTCCAGTTAGTTAGAACTCTGAGCCTTAATTAATTTTTAAGGTGACATGTAAGTAGTTAACATTCCTCAGATTAGCAATACATTCATTTTTCTTTTAAAGAGACACAAACAAAAATTTCACTAGCTAAACAATTTTAAACAACAAAGACACATACTTAAATAATAAAGACATAACATTCCCCATTAAAAACTTTGAATCACCACGGCTAGCAATATCAGTTTGTGAGCATACAGGCCTTGTTGATGTCATCTTGGGATAGCTGTCTGCCTCTCTGTGGTCAGCGACTTCTCGTCCTCAAAAGGCCTCAGCTGTTTCTCGTCCTTGAAAAGTCTTTGATCTCTGCTCCAGATGGAGATGGGTGTCAGAGATGGGAGTAGATGTCCATTCACAGTCAGGTGCCTTTTTCAAATGAGAAATGTGAATCCAGAGCTAACTCCTTTAAGTTTAGCTGCATATGGGTTAGTTAGTAATACCTGGTAAGGTTCTCTCCAACGGGGTTGGAGAGTCTTTTATTTGGTGTCTTTTCCAACACACCAAATCTCCTGGTTGTAAGCCATGATCTTTGAAATCTTCGTCGCCTGGGAGTGCACTGTGAAATGAATCTGTTACCAATTTGTTAGTTCCTACAATGCAGAATGTCTGCTCTTTACTTTTCCTTATATTTGGGAAACAAAGATTTAAGGGTCAACAATATTTTAAATAGTCACAAGAATAATTATCCTCAATTCATTTAGTCCCATAGTTATTTTTGATTATCCTGATTATTTGCCAGTAGTTTTTGAATTCAGTTATTCCTTGAAGTTCTATAAATCTTCATCCAGTTCAAAAGTATGACCTGCTTACAAGCCTGCAATTTAGATTAAGTCAGAGTCCTTTTCATGGGTTTTTCTAAACATATAATATATCTACAAATGCATCAGAATAAAGCTGTCCACAAATGACAAAATTTAAACTCCCAATCAGTGAAAAGCAAATACCAGAGCATCATTGGCAGATGCCCCCATGGGATCATGACTCTTGGCTGCCCAGTCCCTAACGGGGACACATGCTACTCTATCCCATTGAGAGTTTCCTGTTCTGCAAGTTCCTTCTGCCTGATTGGCTAATTCAAAGGGAGGGGTTGGCCTTTGCTGTTTCAAGATGGCGGCCCCCAGGGGAGGGGCAAGCCATGTGGCCATCATGGCGGCAGCAAAATCACACAGCCCAAAGTGGCAGTCTACACTGTTCTCTGCAATTAAATTTAAACTGGTTTTTGTATTAAGAATTTCAGTTGAGATCACAGAGTTAATCCTCTTTTTAATCAGACCAAAAAGCAGCATATTTTGAATTCCTAATTATTTCAGAGAAAGCCAAATTTATTTTCTCAAAAATTTCTACATTTTAGGCATCTAGCTACCACAACTACACAATTTCTCCCAATTCAATTTGAACCTAGAACTTTTAGCTGGCAAGTCAAATATTTAGCATTTCTCAATCAGTAACATTTTTAAGAATAAACTTCAAAAATACAAGACACAATCAACCAACAGATTCAATTCTATCCTCTAGATTTTGTACGAGGCACATTCAGATTAATATTGTATATTATGTCACTTCAAAATACCTAGACGAAAGTTTTTATCATTTGATTCAGTAAACTCCAAGGTCCCAAGTTCCTAGCGGCTCTGGAAAACCACACCTGAGGCTGGCAAACAGGCCTGGCCCAGCTCTTGACTTTAAAACAACCATTTTTCTCTGGGGAAAGTCAAGAAGCAAACTTGTTGCTACATAATTTCTTCAGATTCAAATCCAATTGTTATTTTAAGGCATTTACTTTGGCAAATTTTTGTACAGACAATTTTACTGAATTTTCTTTTGGAGGCTTGCTGCTAGAACAAGCCTGCATTTCTTCCCTGGGTAAAATTCGCCATTTTTCTTAGGAAAGAATCAGTCTTGGGTTTTATTCTGGACATTTGTGAAGAGACTCTAGTTCAAAACTCTATCTAAATGTCCAAAAACAGGACAATTGCTCGCATTAGTTTTAAACCAGCTTTTCTCTTTACATGTGAACAGAAGCACCAGACACATTTTTAAACTTTGTAAAACTTTTCAATTACGAGAAGGAGACTTTAAATTGGAATACTTGGGGAGGAGGCGTCCATATTGGATCACCATGTGCTCCTTTCTCCCCTTCCCCACATCCTGCTTTGGGGAAGTTTCGGCAAATGACTCAAATGGCGTATTTTTCCCAAAGTCATGACTAATAGAAAGACATTTTAAATTTTTTCCTATTTCATTTACAACAAAGACACAAAAACATCAAGGCGCACAGAACACACTAAAAGTTTACACCAGAGAATGTCCAGCATTAGAAACTACCAAAGCAGTGTCTTTTGTCCCTGGTTCAGAAACTTCCCCTCTTTAGAATTTCAGTATATTCCCAATGGACTATTCAAAAAACAAACAAACAAACAATGGGCTAAAGGAAAAACAAGGTGCACACATTAATTAACTTCAGAATAGTTCTGAGATAGTCTCTAAAATTTTATTAATTTCCATCTTATTAGAATAAATTTTTCCTATGCTTTTCTCTAGAAGCTTCTAATTTCCGAATTAAGATATGCTTCCCAAATTTCAGAGCCGGCATTTTCTAATTTCTGCATGCAAAATATTAACATAGGTACCCCAAACAAACTGCATTTTAGCCATTTCTCAGTTAATATTTTCTAATTAAATCTTCCCATTTCTGTAAAGTACTTGCAAGTAAAGGCTTCCTATCAGGAGTATTAAATGAGGGCTGGTGTCTCGGGAGCTTCTGGCCTTAGAGGCACAATTTCCCATGTTAATTTTTTATTATTATTGAATATCTGTAGTCTGAGCAAACTTTCTAGACATGTTATGCAGTGGGTCAAATGTGGCCTCAGTTTCTCTCCCGGCTGTCTAAAACCACAGGAAAGGTTTAGGGCCCGGGCAGACCAAGCCTTAAGGTGGCCCCCTAGATAAACCATTTATACAGCGAAGGTTTTCTTTTTTTGCTCAGACGCTCAGAAAGCCGTTCTAATCAAAAAGCCGAAATAAAACCCAGCCTCCCATTTTTTCCTCCAATCCTGCCTTACCCTGGGTTCCGCTGTGAACCCTTAACCTGGGGTTTTAGCAACCCTGGTTCCACCTCGAGGATTTTAAAACAGCTCAAATAAAGTCCGACCTTCGACCAAAGGAAGGGAAGGTTCTGGATCCAAGAGAACACTCACCCACGTTCACCCAATGGGCGGAGAACCGGCAGGCTCAATGGGCCCTTTGCTGGATCCTAGCACCGAGTCAAAGTCCAAGGGATGGTCCTGGGTGAGCTTCTTTGGAATCCTGCCGACTACGCCAATTAATGTCAACGTAAAAACCATTGAAACCTGTAAAGAATTTTTGTGAGTTTATTTGAGCCAAACTGTCGACATATGCCGGGAAGCAGAACCTCAACGAATTGAGATAGTGCTCCGGAGAATGGCAGGGTTACATCCGTATTTATACATGAAATTCATTGGTGACAGATTTAAGGAGGTGGGATTAAGTGAAGCAGGGGGAAACCTCTGTGATAGGATAGCAGGATCAATTAACATGATAATGAAGGAATTTATAGTATCTGCCCAGAACATTTGGTTGTGCCCCAGGGGCTCCAGAAAAAAGGGAAGTTACAAGTTACCCAGACATTTCAAAGGGTATGCTATCTTAGAGGCAAAAAGGCAAATGGGCTCAGTAAGGATCAAAGTTGATCTTGTCAGTGAAGATACTGGCCTAGGACATAACTGCCCACCATAAATAACTGCTTTTAGTTAAAGTTTAATTTCAGACCATCCTTTGTGGTTACTTTAGGTCTCCGAGTCTGCAGAACTGCCATGCAGGCCTCTCCTGAGCTTGTCAGGTCAGCATGTGGCCCCTTTCGTCCACACAATGATTAATTTTCAAAGTAAGGGATTGGTTTTATAGTCACCTCAAATAGTAACAAATGAATGTGGGTTTTTTTTTATTGTCTTGGATTTATTTCTCTTCCTTGATCATTATTATTAAACTTGTGGATTTTTCTTGATTTAATGTGTTTCAAGCAACTACATTCATAATTTTTGATGTTCTAATGCATTTTTAAACAACTACTTCAAGTATAATTGACTTGTGGTAAACTACATATATGTGTAGTGTAATTTGATAACTTTTGACATATGCCTACATCAATGAAAACATCACCATAATGAAGATAATGGATACTTCCATCAACCTCAAAAGGTTCCTTACACCCCTTTGTAAATCCATCCTTACTTCTTCCTTTGTACCCAGGCAATCACTGATATGATGTCTGTTATTAAGTTTTAGTTTTCATTTTTCAAGAATTTTACATTATGGAACCAT
>NW_005877481.1:0-8620 GCF_000147115.1 Myotis lucifugus
TATTTTGAAACGGGCAGCATAAATACACTGAAAACATGTTCAAACAACTGTGAAATGACAGATAAACTGTTTACAGTTGTAATTTCAGTCAATCCCATGGAGATTCTAAAGAAACTAGTTAAATACTTGAGAATTCAAGCTAATAGAGCTCAGAACACTCTGTAAATGTGGTTACTAATCTTAGAATTTACCTTCAAAGAGAATGGAATTGTCCATTAATGTGTATGGAACACTTGAATTACAAGTAAATAGAGCTTTCATATAAAACGGGTTGTGTACTTACACTGAAAACATGTTCCAAAAGTGGTGGAATGATGAGAATACTGTTTATATTTACGATTCCAGTCAATCCGATGGAGTTTCTACAGAGACTACTTAATATCCTTAAGAATACAAGCTAATTGAACTCAGAACACTCTGTAAATGTGATTACTTCTCTTAGAATTCACAATGGTATACAATGGAATTGTCCAGAGATGTTTATAGAACTCTTGAATTACAAGTAAATGTAACGTTATTATGAAACGGGCAGCATAAATACACTGAAAACACGTTCAAACAACTGTGAAATGACAGAAAAATTGTTTGCAGTTTTAATTTCAGTAAATCCCATGGAGATTCTAAAAAAACTACTGAAATCCTTAAGAATACAAGCTAATAGTGCTAAGAACACTTTGTAAATGTGGTTTCTTCTCTTAGAATTCACAATAATATACAATGGAATTGTCCAGAGATGTATATAGAACTCTTGAATTACAAGTAAATGTAACGTTATTATGAAACGGGCAGCATAAATACACTATAAACACGTTCAAACAACTGTGAAATGACAGATAAACAGTTTACAGTTGTAATTTCAGTCAATCTCATGGAGATTCTAAAGAAACTACTTAAATCCTTAAGAATACAAGCTAATAGTGCTAAGAACACTCTGTAAATGTGGTTTATTCTCTTAGAATTCACAATAGTATACAATGGAATTGTCCAGAGATGTATATGGAACTCTTGAACTACAAATAAATGTAACGTTATTTTGAAACGGGCAGCATAAATACACTGAAAACACGTTCAAACAACTGTGAAATGACAGATAAACTGTTTACAGTTTTAATTTCAGGCAATCCCATGGAGATTCTAAAGAAACTACTTAAATACTTGAGAATTCAAGCTAATAGAGCTCAGAACACTCTGTAAATGTGGTTACTAATCTTAGAATTTACCTTCAAAGAGAATGGAATTGTCCATTAATGTTTATGGAACACTTGAATTACAAGTAAATAGAGCTTTCATATAAAACGGGTTGTGTACTTACACTGAAAACATGTTCCAAAAGTGGTGGAATGATGAGAATACTGTTTATATTTACGATTCCAGTCAATCCGATGGAGTTTCTACAGAGACTACTTAATATCCTTAAGATTACAAGTTAATTGAACTCAGAACACTCTGTAAATATGGTTACTTCTCTTAGAATTCACAATAGTATACAATGAAATTGTCCAGAGATGTTTATAAAACTCTTGAATTACAAGTAAATGTGACGTTATTTTGAAACGGGCAGCATAAATACACTGAAAACATGTTCAAACAACTGTGAAATGACAGATAAACTGTTTACAGTTGTAATTTCAGTCAATCCCATGGAGATTCTATAGAAACTACTTAAATCCTTAAGAATACAAGCTAATAGTGCTAAGAACACTCTGTAAATGTGGTTTCTTCTCTTAGAATTCACAATAATATACAATGGAATTGTCCAGAGATGTATATGGAACTCTTGAACTACAAGTAAATGTAACGTTATTTTGAAACGGGCAGCATAAATACACTGAAAACACGTTCAAACAACTGTGAAATGACAGATAAACAGTTTACAGTTGTAATTTCAGTCAATCTCATGGAGATTCTAAAGAAACTACTTAAATCCTTAAGAATACAAGCTAATAGAGCTAGGAACACTCTGTAAATGTGGTTTCTTCTCTTAGAATTCACAATAATATACAATGGAATTGTCCAGAGATGTATATGGAACTCTTGAACTACAAATAAATGTAACGTTATTTTGAAACGGGCAGCATAAATACACTGAAAACACGTTCAAACAACTGTGAAATGACAGATAAACTGTTTACAGTTTTAATTTCAGGCAATCCCATGGAGATTCTAAAGAAACTACTTAAATACTTGAGAATTCAAGCTAATAGAGCTCAGAACACTCTGTAAATGTGGTTACTAATCTTAGAATTTACCTTCAAAGAGAATGGAATTGTTCATTAATGTGTATGGAACTCTTGAATTACAACTAAATAGAGCTTTCATATAAAACGGGTAGTGTACATACACTGAAAACATGTTCCAAAAGTGGTGGAATGACGAGAATACTGTTTATATTTACGATTCCAGTCAATCCGATGGAGTTTCTACAGAGACTACTTAATATCCTTAAGAATACAAGCTAATAGAACTCAGAACACTCTGTAAATATGGTTACTTCTCTTAGAATTCACAATAGTATACAATGAAATTGTCCAGAGATGTTTATAGAACTCTTGAATTACAAGTAAATGTAACGTTATTTTGAAATGGGCAGCATAAATACACTGAAAACACGTTCAAACAACTGTGAAATGACAGATAAACTGTTTACAGTTGTAATTTCAGTCAATCCCATGGAGATTCTATAGAAACTACTTAAATCCTTAAGAATACAAGCTAATAGTGCTAAGAACACTCTGTAAATGTGGTTTCTTCTCTTAGAATTCACAATAATATACAATGGAATTGTCCAGAGATGTATATGGAACTCTTGAACTACAAGTAAATGTAACGTTATTTTGAAACGGGCAGCATAAATACACTGAAAACACGTTCAAACAACTGTGAAATGACAGATAAACAGTTTACAGTTGTAATTTCTGTCAATCTCATGGAGATTCTAAAGAAACTACTTCAATCCTTAAGAATACAAGCTAATAGAGCTAAGAACACTCTGTAAATGTGGTTACTAATCATAGAATTTACCTTCAAAGAGAATGGAATTGTCCATTAATGTGTATGGAACACTTGAATTACAAGTAAATAGAGCTTTCATATAAAACGGGTTGTGTACTTACACTGAAAACATGTTCCAAAAGTGGTGGAATGATGAGAATACTGTTTATATTTACGATTCCAGTCAATCCGATGGAGTTTCTACAGAGACTACTTAATATCCTTAAGAATACAAGCTAATTGAACTCAGAACACTCTGTAAATGTGATTACTTCTCTTAGAATTCACAATGGTATACAATGGAATTGTCCAGAGATGTTTATAGAACTCTTGAATTACAAGTAAATGTAACGTTATTATGAAACGGGCAGCATAAATACACTGAAAACACGTTCAAACAACTGTGAAATGACAGATAACTTGTTTTGCAGTTTGTAATCTCAGTACATCCCCATGGAGATTCCTAAAAGAAACTTCTTATATCCTTAAGAATACAAGCTAATAGAGCTAAGAACACTCTGTAAATGTGGTTTCTTCTCTTAGAATTCACAATAATATACAATGGAATTGTCCAGAGATGTTTATAGAACTCTTGAATTACAAGTAAATGTAACGTTATTATGAAACGGGCAGCATAAATACACTATAAACACGTTCAAACAACTGTGAAATGACAGATAAACAGTTTACAGTTGTAATTTCAGTCAATCTCATGGAGATTCTAAAGAAACTACTTAAATCCTTAAGAATACAAGCTAATAGTGCTAAGAACACTCTGTAAATGTGGTTTCTTCTCTTAGAATTCACAATAATATACAATGGAATTGTCCAGAGATGTATATGGAACTCTTGAACTACAAGTAAATGTAACGTTATTTTGAAACGGGCAGCATAAATACACTGAAAACACGTTCAAACAACTGTGAAATGACAGATAAACTGTTTACAGTTTTAATTTCAGGCAATCCCATGGAGATTCTAAAGAAACTACTTAAATACTTGAGAATTCAAGCTAATAGAGCTCAGAACACTCTGTAAATGTGGTTACTAATCTTAGAATTTACCTTCAAAGAGAATGGAATTGTTCATTAATGTGTATGGAACTCTTGAATTACAACTAAATAGAGCTTTCATATAAAATGGGTAGTGTACATACACTGAAAACATGTTCCAAAAGTGGTGGAATGACGAGAATACTGTTTATATTTACGATTCCAGTCAATCCGATGGAGTTTCTACAAAGACTACTTAATATCCTTAAGAATACAAGCTAATAGAACTCAGAACACTCTGTAAATATGGTTACTTCTCTTAGAATTCACAATAGTATACAACGAAATTGTCCAGAGATGTTTATAGAACTCTTGAATTACAAGTAAATGTAACGTTATTTTGAAACGGGCAGCATAAATACACTGAAAACACGTTCAAACAACTGTGAAATGACAGATAAACTGTTTACAGTTGTAATTTCAGTCAATCCCATGGAGATTCTATAGAAACTACTTAAATCCTTAAGAATACAAGCTAATAGTGCTAAGAACACTCTGTAAATGTGGTTTCTTCTCTTAGAATTCACAATAATATACAATGGAATTGTCCAGAGATGTATATGGAACTCTTGAACTACAAGTAAATGTAACGTTATTTTGAAACGGGCGGCATAAATACACTGAAAACACGTTCAAACAACTGTGAAATGACAGATAAACAGTTTACAGTTGTAATTTCAGTCAATCCCATGGAGATTCTAAAGAAACTACTTAAATCCTTAAGAATACAAGCTAATAGAGATGAGAACACTCTGTAAATGTCGTTTCTTCTCTTAGAATTCACAATAATATACAATGGAATTGTCCAGAGATGTATATGGAACTCTTGAACTACTAGTAAATGTAACGTTATTTTGAAACGGGCAGCATAAATACACTGAAAACACGTTCAAACAACTGTGAAATGACAGATAAACTGTTTACAGTTTTAATTTCAGGCAATCCCATGGAGATTCTAAAGAAACTACTTAAATACTTGAGAATTCAAGCTAATAGAGCTCAGAACGCTCTGTAAATGTGGTTACTAATCTTAGAATTTACCTTCAAAGAGAATGGAATTGTCAATTAATTGTATGGAACTCTTGAATTACAAGTAAATAGAGCTTTCATATAAAACGGGTAGTGTACATACACTGAAAACATGTTCCAAAAGTGGTGGAATGACGAGAATACTGTTTATATTTACGATTCCAGTCAATCCGATGGAGTTTCTACAGAGACTACTTAATATCCTTAAGAATACAAGCTAATAGAACTCAGAACACTAGGTAAATGTGGTTACTTCTCTTAGAATTCACAATAGTATACATTGAAATTGTCCAGAGATGTTTATAGAACTCTTGAATTACAAGTAAATGTAACGTTATTATTAAACGGGCAGCATAAATACACTGAAAACACGTTCAAACAACTGTGAAATGACAGATAAACAGTTTACAGTTGTAATTTCTGTCAATCTCATGGAGATTCTAAAGAAACTACTTAAATCCTTAAGAATACAAGCTAATAGAGCTAAGAACACTCTGTATATGTGGTTTCTTCTCTTAGAATTCACAATAATATACAATGGAAGTGTCCAGAGATGTATATGGAACTCTTGAACTACAAGTAAATGTAACGTTATTTTGAAACGGGCAGCATAAATACACTGAAAACACGTTCAAACAACTGTGAAATGACAGATAAACAGTTTATAGTTGTAATTTCTGTCAATCTCATGGAGATTCTATAGAAACTACTTAAATCCTTAAGAATACAAGCTAATAGAGCTAAGAACACTCTGTAAATGTGGTTTCTTCTCTTAGAATTCACAATAATATACAATGGAATTGTCCAGAGATGTATATGGAACTCTTGAACTACTAGTAAATGTAACGTTATTTTGAAACGGGCAGCATAAATACACTGAAAACACGTTCAAACAACTGTGAAATGACAGATAAACTGTTTACAGTTTTAATTTCAGGCAATCCCATGGAGATTCTAAAGAAACTACTTAAATACTTGAGAATTCAAGCTAATAGAGCTCAGAACGCTCTGTAAATGTGGTTACTAATCTTAGAATTTACCTTCAAAGAGAATGGAATTGTCCATTAATGTGTATGGAACTCTTGAATTACAAGTAAATAGAGCTTTCATATAAAACGGGTAGTGTACATACACTGAAAACATGTTCCAAAAGTGGTGGAATGACGAGAATACTGTTTATATTTACGATTCCAGTCAATCCGAAGGAGTTTCTACAGAGACTACTTAATATCCTTAAGAATACAAGCTAATAGAACTCAGAACACTCTGTAAATGTGGTTACTTCTCTTAGAATTCACAATAGTATACAATGAAATTGTCCAGAGATGTTTATAGAACTCTTGAATTACAAGTAAATGTAACGTTATTATGAAACGGGCAGCATAAATACACTGAAAACACGTTCAAACAACTGTGAAATGACAGATAAACAGTTTACAGTTGTAATTTCTGTCAATCTCATGGAGATTCTAAAGAAACTACTTAAATCCTTAAGAATACAAGATAATAGAGGTAAGAACACTCTGTAAATGTGGTTTCTTCTCTTAGAATTCACAATAATATACAATGGAATTGTCCAGAGATGTATATGGAACTCTTGAACTACAAGTAAATGTAACGTTATTTTGAAACGGGCAGCATAAATACACTGAAAACACGTTCAAACAACTGTGAAATGACAGATAAACTGTTTACAGTTGTAATTTCAGTCAATCCCATGGAGATTCTATAGAAACTACTTAAATCCTTAAGAATACAAGCTAATAGACCTAAGAACACTCTGGAAATGTGGTTTCTTCTCTTAGAATTCACAATAATATACAATGGAATTGTCCAGAGATGTATATGGAACTCTTGAACTACAAGTAAATGTAACGTTATTTTGAAACGGGCAGCATAAATACACTTAAAACACGTTCAAACAACTGTGAAATGACAGATAAACTGTTTACAGTTTTAATTTCAGGCAATCCCATGGAGATTCTAAAGAAACTACTTAAATACTTGAGAATTCAAGCTAATAGAGCTCAGAACGCTCTGTAAATGTGGTTACTAATCTTAGAATTTACCTTCAAAGAGAATGGAATTGTCAATTAATTGTATGGAACTCTTGAATTACAAGTAAATAGAGCTTTCATATAAAACGGGTAGTGTACATACACTGAAAACATGTTCCAAAAGTGGTGGAATGACTAGAATACTGTTTATATTTACGATTCCAGTCAATCCGATGGAGTTTCTACAGAGACTACTTAATATCCTTAAGAATACAAGCTAATAGAACTCAGAACACTCTGTAAATGTGGTTACTTCTCTTAGAATTCACAATAGTATACAATGGAATTGTCCAGAGATGTTTATAGAACTCTTGAATTACAAGTAAATGTAACGTGATTATGAAACGGGCAGCATAAATACACTGAAAACACGTTTAAACAACTGTGAAATGACAGATAAACTGTTTACAGTTGTAATTTCAGTCAATCTCATGGAGATTGTAAAGAAACTACTTAAATCCTTAAGAATACAATCTAATAGAGCTAAGAACACTCTGTAAATGTGGTTTCTTCTCTTAGAATTCACAATAATATACAATGGAATTGTCCAGAGATGTATATGGAACTCTTGAACTACAAGTAAATGTAACATTATTTTGAAAGGGGCAGCATAAATACACTGAAAACACGTTCAAACAACTGTGAAATGACAGATAAACAGTTTACAGTTGTAATTTCAATCAATCACATGGAGATTCTAAAGAAACTACTTAAATCCTTAAGAATACAAGCTAATAGAGCTAAGAACACTCTGTAAATGTGGTTTCTTCTCTTAGAATTCACAATAATATACAATGGAATTGTCCAGAGATGTATATGGAACTCTTGAACTACAAGTAAATGTAACGTTATCTTGAAACGGGCAGCATAAATACACTGAAAATACGTTCAAACAACTGTGAAATGACAGATAAACTGTTTACAGTTTTAATTTCAGGCAATCCCATGGAGATTCTAAAGAAACTACTTAAATACTTGAGAATTCAAGCTAATAGAGCTCAGAACACTCTGTAAATGTGGTTACTAATCTTAGAATTTACCTTCAAAGAGAATGGAATTGTCCATTAATGTGTATGGAACTCTTGAATACAAGTAAATAGAGCTTTCATATAAAACGGGTAGTGTAAATACACTGAAAACATGTTCCAAAAGTGGTGGAATGAGGAGAGTACTGTTTATATTTACGATTCCAGTCAATCCGATGGAGTTTCTACAGAGACTACTTAATATCCTTAAGAATACAAGCTAATAGAACTCAGAACACTCTGTAAATGTGGTTACTTCTCTTAGAATTCACAATAGTATACAATGGAATTGTCCAGAGATGTTTATAGAACTCTTGCATTACAAGTAAATGTAACGTTATTATGAAACGGGCAGCATAAATACACTGAAAACACTTTCAAACAACTGTGAAATGACAGATAAACTGTTTACAGTTTTAATTTCAGGCAATCCACATGGAGATTCTAAAGAAACTACTTAAATACT